>NC_068365.1:36705711-37005711 GCF_020536995.1 Dreissena polymorpha
ATTAGCGGACAGTCGCGGGACATCGGGCGCTTCCCTCGTCTCGTACGGCAGCGCGCCTAGACCGAGGTCTGCTAGGGCCACCCAAACCCTACGTAGTCGCTCGGTCCGGCCTCGAAGCAGGAGGCCACAATACGGCGCTAGCTAGCTACCCAGGCCTGGTCGGTAAAAACCCCACTACCGTGCGGGAACGACCTCGTCTCGTACGTGCGACAGCGCTCTTGGACCGAGGTCTGCTAGGGCCACCCAAACCCTACGTAGTCGCTCGGTCCGGCCTCGAAGCAGGAGGCGAGAATACGGCGCTAGCTAGCTACCCAGGCCTGGTCGGTAAAAACCCCACTACCGTGCGGGAACGACCTCGTCTCGTACGTTCGACAGCGCATTTGGACCGAGGTCTGCTAGGGCCACCCAAAACCTACGTAGTCGCTCGGTCCGGCCTCGAAGCAGAAGGCGAGAATACGGCGCTAGCAAGCTACCCAGGCCTGGTCGGCGAACCCCCTACCCTGCGGGGGCCACCTGCCCGTGGAGCGGCGAAGCAGTTTGGAAAAGGCAAGAATCTCGGCCGCCGAAGCGGCTCGCAGTGGTCCCGGCCGCATTCACACCCGGCCAGCGGGAAAAATACCACAGGCCTGCCCTCGGTGGCGCGAACGGGGACTAGTGGACGAACTAGCAGTCGGTCCCGAGACGCTCGCAGTCGGTCTCGGCTTCCGTGCCCTCGATACGGAGAGCCTTGACGTGTCCTGCCAGCTCGGCGCGGTCTTTCAACCGAAGCCGGGCGGCGACCAGTCGAACGTAGTACGGGGGCGCTCGCTCGCAGCGGTTGCGGTGAATCGGCCGCGTTTCGCAGCTTGAGCTCGAAGCGTCCCCTGGGCTAACGTCTCTGCAATCGGTCGGCTGGCTGGTAAGCCGCGCGTGTTCCCCCAGCGGAACGAGAACGCGCAGCTGCCGAACGAAGCCTAGCCGGCCAGAGACGAGCCCAGTACGAGAGAGTCGGATAGAGGCTCGCAAAACGATTTCACGGGCGACTCGCGCGGGTAAGGCCGTGAACACGGTCTCGCGAACGTAGTCGCCCTAGGGGACGAACGAGAGCGGCTGGCCGCTGGCTCGCAGCTGCTGCCCAGGGCAGACTAGGGTCGGCAGGAGGACACGCACGGTAGTAGGCGAATCGAATGCGGGGGACGCCCCGCGATGCCGAGGCCGGTTCCGCCATACCAACGCCGGAAAGCCCGAAGCAGCAGCCGGTGAACTAGCACGCTAGCCGCCAGTCCCAGAAACACGTTTCCGCTCTCGCAGGCGGGCGTGCGTAGGCGTACGTGTACAACAGTAGCTATCTGGTTGATCCTGCCAGTAGTCATATGCTTGTCTCAAAGACTAAGCCATGCATGACCAAGTACACGCCTTCACACGGCGAGACTGCGAATGGCTCATTAAATCAGTTATGGTTCCTTAGATCGTACAATCCTACTTGGATAACTGTGGCAATTCTAGAGCTAATATATGCAACGAAGCTCCGACCCTCGCGGGGAAGAGCGCTTTTGTTAACCCAGACCAACGCGGTCGCCGCAAGGCGGCCGCAACTCGTGGTGACTCTGGACAACTTTGTGCCGATCGCACGGCCTCGCGCCGGCGACGTATATTTCAAGTGTCTGCCCTATCAACTGTCGATGGTACGTGCTATGCCTACCATGGTGATAACGGGTAACGGGGAATCAGGGTTCGGTTCCGGAGAGGGAGCATGAGACACGGCTACCACATCCAAGGAAGGCAGCAGGCGCGCAAATTACCTAATCCCGACACGGGGAGGTAGTGACGAAAAATAACAATGTGGGACTCTTTCGAGGCCCCGCAATTGGAATGGGCACACTTTAGATCCTTGAGCGAGGATCGATTGGAGGGCAAGTCTGGTGCCAGCAGCCGCGGTAATTCCAGCTCCAATAGCGTATATTAAAGTTGCTGCAGTTAAAAAGCTCGTAGTTGGATCTCGGGCACAGGCTTGCGGTACGCCTCGCGGCGGTCACCGCTCGTCCTGGCCTCCCGGCCGGCGTCACCGTCCCCTGGTGCTCTTGACCGAGTGTCTCGGGCGGCCGGCACGTTAACTTTGAAGAAATTAGAGTGCTTAGAGCAGGCCCAGGGGTGGTATTCTAGTAGCTTCTTATCTTGTGGAAGTTTCCTTAAAGCGGGTATATACGATCTTGTCAAATATTTATTTATTAATATAAAATGTGTAAAAACTTATTATACATATATTTCAATATGAACTAAAATAAAAGTTAAGAAGAACATGTGTCGAAAAATGCTAAATAAGCCAGATATTTAATTCTGAAATCGAAAAAGGCTGTACAGCCGAATTCGCCAGCATGTATATCATGCATGTACGATGTGAATCTAAATTTAGTTTAACGGTTCATTTGAAATTCCTGCAGCGATATTGATTCATACGACACACAAACACTTACTAAAAAGACGAATGCATCGGTTATTGTAGGAAAATAATAACGAATTATCTTCGTCACAATCGGCTCAGGGCCCTAATTTGTATTTGCTGTATTTTATGAAATTCGTCTTAAATGTATCATTTTTCTTGCATATTATAGGTTATTATAACATATTTGTATCAATATTTTACAATTCAGCACATATAAAAATCGTATATACCCGCTTTAAATAATAAGTTTTCACTTAAAATAGCAGTTTTTTCCTTAATATTTAAGAAATTTCTTAAGTGGTATTCCATAAATTTCTTATATTAAGAAATTCCGTAAAACTGTTCGTTTTTTCCTTAAAATTTAAGAGACAAAATTATTCCCTTAAACTCGTCCTTAAAGTTAAAAACACAAACGCGTCCATTGTTTATTTACGGTACCCATTTATTTACACGTATTTTAATATTGAAGTGCAATTTTGGAGAACATTTTATAAAGAGCGATGTTCTATTGGTATGTAGCCTCAACAACTCGAGTTTATTTATAGATAGTCGGTTGTATCCGCTTGTTAAATCAATACTGTCTTGTGATAAATGCACTTTGTAAAACTGTGAAAGTTATAAATGCGTTATGGTTTATTGCGAAAATAACGTTTCCCATCGTACATTATTCAGGAAAATATGAAAAACATCTCAACATAATGGTTAGATATTGTTGTAATGATGGTGTTTGTAAGTTAAAAAGACATTGGAATTGTATATTTAATTTTTCTTCAATAAAATTACCCCACCCATTTTGAAATGGTGGTTGATAATAATACACGTTATTGTGACACGCGTTACGTTTTTGTACAAAGATTGGAAGGATTTAACTGCCGTGTATTGAAATTGTGTGATTTGTGATATAACTGAAGGATAATGGATATAAATGAATGAATGCATTCTCAGAAAGTGACGTGCTTTACATACAAGTAAGCACTGGCACTTCAGAGAATTGTTCAAAAACTCCATTGGATTTTAAATGAAAAATGCAGGTAAGTGATTTATATATTTTATCGTTATTTAATAATAAAGTTTAATTGTCTTTTTTTGTAGACAATCATGCAAGTTAGAGAAAATATAGTTGATCTTCTTACAAATGGTCAACTATTAGAACGGTACAGATTTGATAGAAATGGGTTGATGTTTCTGGAACAATTACTTGGCCCAAGAATACAGCCAGCAACTCACCGACATAATAGTCTCTCTGCCATGGAAAAAATCTTTTTGACCTTAAGATTCTTGGCCACTGGTGGCATACAATTGAATGATGCCGACATACACAATGTTTCACAGTCCACCGTTTCTAAAGTAATTAACGAGGTTACACAACAAATTTCATCTCAACGGTTTGTGAACAGATTTATTAAATTTCCAACCACCATTCAAGAGCTAGATGTTCAGGTAGAACATTTTCATGGAATTGCCCGATTTCCAAGAGTGGTAGGATTAATTGATGGAACTCATGGTAGAATAAAGGCGCCATCAGAAGATGAAGCAGTGTATGTGAATCGAAAAGGTTTTTACAGTATAAATGTTCAAATTGTCATTGATGCTTTTGACAAAATAACAAATATTGTTGCACGTTGGCCTGGAAGTGTGCATGACAGTAGAATTCTCAATAACAGTGGTCTACGCCAGATGTTTGCGGACGGGCATATTCCCTTTAGAGGCAGATATCACATTCTGGGCGACAGTGGATATGCATGTTCAGAATGGCTGCTTACACCATATCTGAATCCACAGCCAGGTAGTCAGAGTGCCTACAACAGGTATCCATTTATAAAAAAATAATTTAAAAAAATGTTTGTCTAAAAATTTAACTTATATGAACAGTTTATAGCATGAATGACGAACACATTATAACAATATAATTTATTTAAGTGTGCATACAATTTATTGACAAAACAGTTATTTCTAACACATCTGCATGAATAATTTTATATAGCGCAATAAAAAGCAGATGAATTTTCTTAGGAATGTGAAGGTTGAAAGTTTAAATTAATTAGTGCTTCAATGTGTAAATATTAAATCAAATCAATAGGTTGTAATGGTAAAGTATCTTGATGAAGAAAAAAACAGTACCTACCAATAATGGAGTTTAATTAGTTTTTTTTACATATGTATTTTGCTCTGTTTACAAAAACATTTTCTTGCATGTAATAAGTTTTATAACCTTGTAAAACAGATTTATAGTACATTTGTAACTTGCTTCTTTACATGTGTACATACAGATTAATTTATATTACTTTCTAGACATACATAAGTTAAGTAATTAAAACTCTTTTATTTTCAATATTATGTTGAAACAGATCATTGAAGATTACACGGGCAAAAGTAGAAAGAGGAATCGGACAACTGAAAAGAAGGTGGGGTGTGTTACATGGTGAAGTTAGAATGAAACCAGAAAGAGTCTGCAGGTAAGAAGCTGTGAAATAAACTAAAATAAATATTGCATAGCCAAAAGCTAACATTTAAAATAAGTTTTGTAACTTAAGTAAATACTGCTAATACATAATATACTTAGTGCTGGATATGTGACAACAACACTGTTCACATGTGAAAAATGCAAGGAAAAAATAAATACATCAGTTAAATATCTTTTTGTATACACAGCCAACAAGTTTGTAATGCACACACTGTGCTTACTGTAAACTATTGCAACATGGCAAACAATCAGTTGTTTTTTTAATTAATTTAAGGATTATCATCTCCTGTGCAGTGTTGCATAACATCTGCAAAGACCTGAACATTCCGATACCTGATGATTATCCAGTAATACAGGAAGATGATCAGAACGATGATAACAACAATATGAATGCAGGAGTTGCACAAAATGGACTGCGATACCGGGATCAAATTGCTAATACATACTTTTAGATATTATTTGAAGTTTCATGTGAGGCTTAGAAAACTAGACACACAAGCCTTGGCCAATATTAAATATTAATATTACAGGTTATTGGTAACAAATATACAGCAGCAAATAATAACATAATGGTAACATGTTCAACAGTTTATTTTTTGATGCTGTATTAAAGGGGCTTATCTTCAGTATTTTTCTTTATAGTTAAATTTAAAGTTCCTTTTTTTATGATTATAAATCGTGAGGAACAATACTTGCTTGGTGAAATTCTTAAGAAAAAATATAGCTAAAGCCTAAAATATTGTTCCCAACATGGACCCAATGGTCTAAACTTAGAACTCACAAGCTTGGATGAGTTTTTTCTACACCGAAGTAATGTTAAATGTCTATAATTGTCACTGAGCATGCGCATTTTGTAATACGTATGTACATTTTATCATAACTTAAATATTCAACTATTACGATTTTCCAGCAAGTGCGAAAAGTGTCCGGGGAAAACCGGTTATAATTATTAAAATACATATAGAGAATATTTATCATTACCGAATCAGTGTTATAAGAAATAAGTTCTTTTATGTAACAATTTATTTCTGATTATGAAATGCTGTTGTGGCCATTGATATGCCCCTTTAAATATCAAAAAGTTCATAACAAAGTTAATAAATGTGCCACAAATTCAACTTCATTCCTCATGCTTTAGCTGCTTCTTTAGAAGTTTTATTTGTAGGATTAATTTTTCTTCTTTGAGTTTTTGAACTCGAGTGTGGCAACCGCAACTGCAGCAGACAGTTTCTATTGTAGCATTACTGTAATAAAAATCATAACAATGGACTGAGGGCTTTAATAACATTTTAACCAGGATAACAATTTCACAATGTTTTAACATATTGGGGACAAAACTAAAATACCTATGGCAAAGCTATAGTGTCTGAGTGCATGATTAATGTTTTGGAATAGTTTGTTATTCATAATGTGTACAAGATACATGTAAGTACCTTGTGTCATCATTCGCAAAGGTTGCCGATGCACTACCAGTAACTGGCGAAGGACGATTAAAACTGTTTAGCGCTGCAGTCGTCAGATGGACTGCAGAAGCTGTTTGTGTTCCTTGTGACGCCCCAGGACTGTGATCGAACAATTGAAAAAAATGATATTATAATTAACTGCTTTGTCAACATATTGCATATAAGCTTATGATGTTGAAAATAACTTTGATGTTGAAAATAACTTTGTCAATTTTACCAAACCGGAGAAGTTAAATTTTGCGCTCTCCAACACTGATTTATTCAATATTACTGCCAAAACCTGCTATTTAATTTTGAAATCTAGGAATAATTTGTTGTACAGATAATTATGTGTATATAGCTCTATAAGGATATGTCATGGCTGCATAATAAAAATTATCATTTAGTTAGCATTTACAATATAGATATCTAGTACACTGTATTATAAAGTTCCGGTTTAATACTTCTACAATTGCATTCATAAAATATTTATTATTTCTTACATGATAATATATCATTTGCAGCAATGAAGTTTCCTATATCTTTAGGTCAAAATCTATCGCTAAACTTGTTATAAAGGGAGATTAATCTACAGTGCTTGTTGACAGCAAACTGTATCAAGATCTGTGGAGTTATCCCCTTTGCAAAAAAGAAGTAGCTAATATTGTCAGGGTGATATCTAAGTATTTTTTACTTGAGTCTTTTGGTCAATATTTATAATTCAGGTTATTGATTAGACATAATCTACATCTACATCTACATCTACATCGTATGTCGCTGCCGTCAAACTTGACAATTATGCGACGGGTGGTGAAGAGATAAAGTAAGAATGGGAAAATAGTACAGTGAGAAGAGTTTGATAGTTAAAAGTCAGAAGGACAGTACAGATGCGTCCCCAGCTACGTTTCATCCCTCTACCTCATGCCTCTCCGGCTACGGTGGCCGCGGAGAGGATTGAACCTCAACCGGCACAGCCATGAGGTGTCATTGGGGTTTACTTTGTAGCTGGCGCTGACGACTTGATTAGAAACTTAAGTGTGCTAGTCCCTGCTTGAAGGATACCAAGTCAGGGGATTCTGCAACAGCGGCTGGTAGGCTGTTCCAGGTCGGTATAATACCGGGGAAAAAGCTATGCCTGTAGTAGGATGTCGATGTGGAGATAGGCAGGAACTTGATGTCATGGCTTGATCGGGTTCTGCTTGAGCCTGGGGAGAGGTATTTTGCTGCTGGGATGTCTATGAGATTGTTTGATATCTTGTAGATCATCGTCAGCTGGGCCTTTGTCCTCCGTGACTCCAGGGTTTCCCATTGCAGGTGATCAAGCATGGATGTGACGCTGCTAGTGTTATGGTAGCGGTTCGTCACATACCTGGCTGCCCTTCTCTGGACCATCTCCAGATCGTAAATCTGGTCCTTCTGGTATGGGTTCCAGACCGTGCTGCAGTATTCCAGGTGTGGACGGACGAGTGAAAAGTAGGCAGCACTTTTTACGTCCTCGTTGCCAATCCTTAGATTTCTGCGGAGGAATCCCAGCGTGCTGTTTCCTTTCCTTGTTACGTTCTGGATGTGAGGTTTCCAGGACATGTCTTTCGTCAGTTCCACTCCGAGGTACTTTGACGTCTCTTCACTGGCGAGTATATGGCCTTTGAGGGTGTAGTTGTGCAGTAATGGGGATCGTTTTCTGTGGACTCGCAGGATGCTGCACTTCTCTGGGTGGAATGACATTCCCCAGAGTTTCTCCCATTGCCACAACCGATGGAGGTCTTCCTGCAGATGGTCGCAGTCGCTATCTGAGTCTATTTGTCTGTAGACCACGCAGTCATCCGCAAAGAGTCTTGTCTTGGATGAAACTCTAAGGGGGAGGTCGTTTATAAATACCAGGAAGAGGATCGGTCCAAGCACACTCCCCTGAGGCACTCCGCTGACTACTGGGGCAGGGTCTGAGGTAGCACCATCTAAAACAACTCGCTGCGTTCTGTCGGTCAGGAAGGCTTTAATCCATTCCAATGTCTGGCCGCGTATACCGTAGTGGTGCAGCTTTGTCAGCAGACGCTTGTGGGGGACCTTGTCGAACGCCTTACTGAAGTCCAGGATGGCTAGGTCGTGTTGTTTACCTTTGTCTAAGGACTTCAGTAGTTCATCTGACAAGGTTAGGAGTTGTGTTTCGCAGCTCCGTCGCCGTCTGAAACCATGTTGGCAGTCGGTTAGGATGTTGTTACTGTCCAGGTGTCCCATGACGTTGCTGACAATGATGTGCTCTAGCATCTTGCAGCATATACAAGTGAGAGATACAGGGCGGTAGTTGCTCGCTTTATACCTGTCCCCCTTCTTGAATATGGCTGAAACTGTTGCTGTCTTCCATATATCTGGAATTGAGCCTGTTGTTAGGCATTTCTGGTATATGTAGCCCAGGTACGGTGCACATTCATTTGCCAGTTCCTTGAGGACCCTTGCTGGAAGCATGTCTGGGCCGGTTGCCTTTTGGGGGTTTAGCTTCTGTAGTAGCTTCAGCACTCCATGGGATGTGATTTCGATATTGGGCATGGTTGGTGCTGGTTCCCCGTCTGGCGTAGGGTTTGTGTCACTTCCCGTGTCGTGGGTGAATACTGACTGGTATTGTTGGTTCAGGATGTTCGCCTTGTCTTGTGGGTCACTATGGAGTCTGCCATTTTCTTTCAAGGGGGCCACCCCGGAGTTGTCCTTCCTAACAGCCTTGATAAAGTTCCAGAACCTTTTCTGTTTTGGTTAATGAATATTAACTGCACTGCAGTCTGCTTCTTGTCTTAAAAGAAATACATTTCTACTTCTTGTCTTAAAAGAAATATATTTTATCACTGTCAATAATGTCAAGTTTCTTACAGTACCTGAACATATATTTTAACTTTAATACAGAAGGTCATTGCCAACCAGTCCACTTAGGATCTAATTCTAGCTGGTATTTGCTCATTTAAAATATTTTTCAATACGCGCATTAGTGCCTTGATCTACAATATTCAGTCTTTTGTGAATGTGTATTATTTTATTGCAGTTGTTTAATCAAAGGTTGGCATTGGCAATCTTGTTTTTATGATGTGTCATATAAATCAACACTTATGATAAGAAAAATTATTGTTAATTTGTTACATATTTAAAAAAAAATGTCTATTGGTATAACAAATCTGTAAAGATTGGTCATGCATGTTTGTCATATTGTTTTGTATCTGTATATATTTTACATGTCATGGATAAGATAATAAACGTGTAAAACATGTGAAGAAACAGGCCTTTTTTGACCTTTTAGGGGAAAAAAGAACCTAGGTGCATTAGGGATTGTTTGTGTTAGTCAATTTGTATTGTATACTAGGATATGATAGAGACTAAAGAATAGTGTTGTTTACTACTTTTCTGCTATTATTCTATAATTGTTTTTTTTTACAAATTGGAAAAATTGGTAATGGGTCAGATATTCTAACAAGCAGGAACTGTAGGAAAAGGTCAGACAAAATGAAATTTTATAACTGTTACCCCCCCCCACCCGGCCCACCCTTAATTTTTTTTAAATTAAATTACCTATCGCCAAATGCATCAAATGCATCCAGTTGAAGGCTGTCCAATGTGTGTTCGCCAATTCCAACAATGTTGGATGAACCTCTGCCCACAACGTCCATGATTGCCTCTGTTACAGGCCCTAGGACAGTGTTGACAGCTCCCCCACCTGCATTATAGTATTTCTTTTGTGTATATTGGGTGATTAATTGAGGGTTTTATGGCATATTTTATATATGTTTAATATTTTTGAACAAATATTTGATATTTTATCAATTACTCTAAAACAAAAAATGTTGAATAATTAAATATAATGATGACTTGATAAAAAACTATTGAATTATTGCTCATAAGACAGATTTTTTATGTATACAATAAGGTCCAAACAATTTTACTGTTAAACAAAAAAGAATTTAACTCCTTATATTACATAAACCAAACCTTGAGGATTGGTTGCTTTCCTAAAATTTATTTAAAAATTGATTATTTATACAAGTACAAACCTGTTCTGTTTTGTGCCAACAGATGGTCTTGATATTTGGCCCTGTGGGTCTGTACCAGATTGTCCCACTTTTTCTGCAGGACAATACATTCCCTCGGATACTCTGCCCTCACATTGAAAATGGAAGAGACAGTCTCCCACATAATCTTCTTTGATGCAGAAGTAATTGCTGAAAATATGATATTTGCATATCAAACTGTAATAGAGTTTAATTTTAAATGTATGTATTTAGACACAATCAAACATGACAGTTGTACCACACTGCAAACTATGGCTTACAATAAATAAACTTGAGGTTTAATATTTTAAGGCTAGAAAATATGAAATCAAACTCTCTTTTATCATGAATAATATACTTAAGTAATGCTACAAAATAGCTGACATTTGTCAACTTAATGATTCCACAACATGGTTGTAAGCAAAACTTTTATGTGTCTGTTTGTCATAAACATTTACTACTTTCATCTGTCAAATAGCCTAATTGTGACATATTTTAGTTAACCAGTTTAAAAATCATTTTTTATAATAAGTATATTTTATATAAAAAGAAAGTGTTAATGCATGATCGTGTCAAATTTATTAACTTTGTCGACTAAAAAAATATGTGTGTACAAAACAAGAGGCCAAATATCATAATTAATATGTCAAAATTGACAGCTGCACCATAACGAATAATGAAAAATAACGTTTGTTAATACTTACATGGATTGAATCTGCTTTTTAGATAAGCAAAACGGGTCAAAATAGACCCTTCTTTAACCGGCTCATTTATAATTTGAGCCAGCAACAAGCAGTCGTTGGCGCTGAAGTTTTCCGACCGCTTCTTCTTGCTTTCTATTTCAGCCAACTTTGTTGACAGTATCGTCTGGCAACAAATGTTCGCCCATGCGCAGATGAAACTTCCGTTACTTTATTTAGAACGGTAAAAACCGAAAATTTATGCAAATTAGCATTCGTTCCGCTTGAGGTTAAAAATAGATTTAAGGCAAATCTTAATAAAGATTAACTTAAGATTTTCCTCGGAATACCACTTAAGAAATATCTCAATTTTATCCTTAGTTAAGAAAAAAAATAAGATAAGATTATTTCTTATCCTCATCTTTTAAGAAGCTACTGGAATACCACCCCTGGTCGCCTGTATAATTGTGCATGGAATAATGGAATAGGACCTCGGTTCTATCTGTTGGCT
Source organism: Dreissena polymorpha (assembly GCF_020536995.1). Taxonomy (NCBI): domain Eukaryota; kingdom Metazoa; phylum Mollusca; class Bivalvia; order Myida; family Dreissenidae; genus Dreissena; species Dreissena polymorpha. Next base: position 36,717,256 of record NC_068365.1, read on the forward strand.
CTCGGAGCGCGAGGTAATGATTGATAGGGACTGACGGGGGCATCCGTATTGCGGCGCTAGAGGTGAAATTCTTGGACCGTCGCAAGACGAACGACAGCGAAAGCATTTGCCAAGCATGTTTTCATTAATCAAGAACGAAAGTCAGAGGCTCGAAGACGATCAGATACCGTCGTAGTTCTGACCATAAACGATGCCAACTGTCGATCCGCGGTGGTTTCTCAAAAACCTGACCCTGCAGGCAGACCCCGGGAAACCGAAGTATCTGGGTTCCGGGGGGAGTATGGTTGCAAAGCTGAAACTTAAAGGAATTGACGGAAGGGCACCACCAGGAGTGGAGCCTGTGGCTTAATTTGACTCAACACGGGGAACCTCACCCGGCCCGGACACTGCGAGGATTGACAGATTGAGAGCTCTTTCTTGATTCGGTGGGTGGTGGTGCATGCTCACGCAGCTGAGTGTCACTGCGGTGAACTGGCTAACAAACACACCAACGAAAATGTGTACTGGTAGGCTTATTTTTCTTACGAAAAATTACAAGTTCACCAGTCGACCCAGGGAGGGGATGCTTTCACGTTTTTCGGGCTATGGAGCCGCTGGTCGTGTTTGCGTTCGTTGACACTTTGACACTTTGAACGCAGAGTAGTATACAGCCTTTCAGCTGACGGACGGACGGGGCCAGGCCAGGGAGATTCGCTCGCATCTAGACGGGCGTTTCTCTCGAACGTACCGCTGGGGCAGTGTGTCTCGGTGGTTGGCCTACGGTGCCGCTGATCGTGGTCGTATATATTCATACTTGCAACAATTTCATTGTGTATTGGCTGGAAATACTGAACCAGACGTGCGTTCCTCTCGAACGTACCGCTGGGTCAGTGTGTCTCGGTGGTTGGCCTACGGTGCCGCTGATCGTGGTCGTATATATTTATACTTGAACATTTCGAAGCATTTCGAAGCATAGACGCAAAGGCCCTACTGCGTAGTGTCGCTTAGGAGGTTGCTCGACGGTCCCGCTGATCGTTGTGGTATATTTTTATACTTATCTTAAAAAATCGGAAATTTCGCATATCGGGCGCTTTTTTCCTCTCCCTATATACCAGTTGTGGTTAGTTCTAAATACAAAATATGAGAAATCGGGATCTATCCTGGGTCATTGGTAAGGGGTCACAATCGGGCACTTACATAACCTGAATCACTTTACATGCTTTACCAACATGACTGAAATATTTGTGAAAAAGGTCAGTCACTCATAATGTAATTTACATAATGCCATTCACTAATGGAAACTAATGCATCAATTTAAATTCATGAAACAGTTCTACACATCTGACTAAATGTATATATGAACCAGCGATTGTTTTCCTTCTTTATAAAGTACCGGTAAACGGCACGTTCCCAATTACGAAAAAACTACAAATTTCCCAATTGCTGTCCAAAAAATTCCCAATTTAAGGTAAAAAAATAATTTTTTGGGGGGGGGGAAATTCAACATTTTGTTATTTTCCCTATGAAGCTCTATGGTTTGAACCTAGGTAAATATAATATTGACAGCTTGAAAACACTAAGAATCAATTTTAAAGTATTTGGGAGCATAATATATAATACACCAATTTCCCAATTTGACGGTTTCACGACTCGATTTTTCCCAATTTTCAGGCTTTCACAACTCAATTTTTCCCAATTGGACCGGAACGGGTACTTTTCCCAATTGGACAAAAAAAATCGCTGTGAACAAAACACAGGAAGAAAGCAAACCATTTTTAAATGTTCCTATTTTCAGGAAATTATATTTTACTTGAATCATAGTGTACTGTAGGATGAATCATGTCATGATGACACAATTTTTTCTTGCAAGTTCCTCATACTTATGCTATTAAAATTATGTGTCCATATACTTGGAATTAAATTTCAGTTACAATTTCTAAAAAAAAAACTGTAAAAATGGTGATTTTCATGTGTTTTTCATGTGTTTTGAAAAGATACATAATTATGAGAATATGTTAAATCAGTTGTTTTTTTTCAGTTCAAATCTATTAGGGTTTTTTCAATTGATTTTTGAAAACATTCACTGCTACCAAACTTGTCCGCAAGAAGCTTTATTTAGCGCAAAACAAACAACTTCTTTTGAATTTTTATTGTCTTATAATTTATGTTTTTGACAAATTAATGTTAATTTCATGCGTAAATATGGTGTTCAAAGTGAAGAAACAAAAAATGGAATTGTTTAAATCATTTGATTGCAATGGTAGTAAATGCTTTACACAACACAAAAATTGTCTATTGTATATTTTATTTATTTATTTGTACAAGTTAATGCATTTAAACGATAAAAAATACATTAACTTATAATAATGAAGACAGTATATCTTATTATAATCTTTCCAAACAAAAAATTGTATGAAATAAGGGAATGTTAAAAAAAGAGAAAATTTGCAGCATTGCTTTCACAATATAAGATACAATAACGTGGGTTTTAATTGCAATGTTTACAGCGTTATTATAGAACTTTAAATGGTATAAATGGACATTACTGTATGTACAAAAACACAATATAGAGTTTAAAGAAATGTGTTCAAAGATAGTTGAAAATAAAATGGATTGTTGAAAGTTTTTTGTCAATCTGTGTGATAACGTATAAAGAAAAAGGTTCTAATTTAAAATAACTTTTTATGACATAACAATTTTTATTTGAACGTATTAATCAAAATGCATTTAATGTGTCCATATGGTTTATAGGAAACAAAAAAAAAATAATCTTAAAATAAGTAATTAAATATTTTAGACTGTAAAGATTAACAATTACCTTGATTAAAATTTGACACCTTTTTCATGGCACCTGCATTTATAATAATAAAATAAAAGATTTTGAATGTTTATGATACCATATATAAAACAAAATGAATTGATTTTATATTGTCTCCATGGTTTGTGTTCTAAATTTCCTTTGTAAAGAAACTAAAAACGTCGAAAAATGATTGCAAAGCATACAGAAACAACAAAGTTTTGCCATTAATATGATATCAACCCTTGTAAATTTACAACGCACTTTTTACCAAAACACACATTTAGCGCACTTAAAAGTACGTTACTGTGTTTTTTTGTAAATATCTGCGTTTTCAGTGTTCAAAGGTGCATTTAAGTGCACATTTTGTGCGTTTTTCTTTTCAAGTGCGTTATTTAAGTGGAAAAGTTTATTTTTTTTGTGTGTTTTCTTCATCTGTATGCAGTGATGAACGCTTGGTATGATCATGACATGAATGAGACGCTTTCATAACAATAGTCCGTTCTGAGCCCAACACAGAGGTGAATGCAATGTAACCGTCGTTTGATTGTTTAGTATTCTGTAACCTCAATGATGAACGCTTGGAATGATCATGACATAAATGAGACGCTTTCATAACAATAGTCCGCTCTGAGCCCCAATCTCTTGCACGACGGTTACATTACATTCACCTCTGTGTTGGGCTCAGAACGGACTATTGTTATGAAAGCGTCTCATTCATGTCATGATCATACCAAGCGTTCATCATTGAGGTTACAGTATTCTAAACAATCTCTTGCACGACGTGTTACATTGCATTTACTGCATTAAAGAAAACCATCTCATACCATGATATCTTATATCAGTCTTAATTCATTATTATAAAATTGATATGGTTTTTTTTGTTAAGAAACCAACATACATACACACGTCGAAGCCATTCCTAACGTCACTCAAAAAAAATATGTTCAATTGTTTGCATTTGTGAAGTGCGTGGAATGATTCCATCTGCGTAAATGGGCAATAAATTAGTTCCAAAGAGTTGCATTAAAGCTCGCAAACTTTTGCACGATTTATCGTACATTTAAATGTCATATTTCTTAATTTAATGCATGCGATCTTAAATATCCAATCAAATATACATTGAATGCGTTTGTTCGGTTTTACCTATTTTATAGACAAAATGGCAAGCTGAGCATTTCGCAGAGTTGTATGTGAGAGCAAGGAACGACAACTCTGCGTGGAGATTGAGCAACTAAGTTTTACCCTACGTTCGGTTTATAGAAACGCACTTACGCATTCAGAAAAACATACGTAACTGTATACGTACGTAAATTTTCGTCCGTAAAGTTACGCATTGTACCAGAATCGGCCCCCTGAAGTCTATCTTTAGTTGTGTAAACTATTTCAAAATATTCAAAGCTGCAGCCTAATGATGGTTACTTATACATTTAATTAAAACCATCGATTTCGTCAAGACAAAGTATAAGGGTATGCTAGATTCGCAATATTCGTGTGTGTGTATGTCTGTTTTACTTCCTGTCCATGCCTGTCCGTCTTTCTGTCTGTCTGTCTGGCCGTCTGTGTGTCCGTAGACAAACAATTTGCCGATTATAACGCCTACACTATTTAAGGTACACCAATAAAAATATGCATGCACTTTACCTTATATGAAAAAATGCGCATGTGCAATTCTGCATCAGGCTTCGTTAAAACGTGTTCGAAAGTTATGCCCCATGCCCTTCGAACATTGAATTACTGTAACATGATTATTGTACCCAACTTGCTACATATCGTACGGACGGACGAACACAGACAGGAAGAAAAACATACGCGACTAATTTCACTTGGTAAGCTGGTTTACCAGTTCTAACTGCACTGATGTCCTACTTGATTTGGAGGTATGGGAAGAATTTCCCGAGAACCCACCCCGGGAGAAAGTTTCGTCCCTACTATGACGGGCTATCGCAGTTGGTAGAGTGTTTGGCAACAAATCTGAGGATTGCGGGTCCGATCCTCGGTCCGGTCACATTACTTTTGCGCGGGCTGGTTATTCAAACCTTTCTACGGCCATTCTTCTAATATCTCTGATTGAAATAAGGCAGCTGTTAGTTTAAAACCATTTTTTAGCTCGATCGCATTAAAAGTCTTAGGCTTATTTGAAACGCTCTTGAGTCCGTTGCCTGGGCCTAGCCAGTACTTGCTGTCTATGGGTGAGAACTTAACAACGCTCAAACAGTGGGGATCAAACCCGTGACCTCCCGGTCGCTAGGCGGACACAATATCCTTTACGACACAGCGATCTTTACACGACACGGCAGTTGTTACTGGCAAATGTATGTGCAGTTCGAAATGCTAAACCAACAAACCAAGGAAAGTGAGAGTTGGTAAAGTTAACGCCTTGACATGATTGTAATATCGTAGAAAAAATTTGAAAATCTAACACAAACCAAAAACAAACAAACACAACTGTTACACGCTCGGTTTGATAATTAGTCCAGCAAAATATATGACCCGCGCTCTGTGAAAAAGGGGTTTAATGCATTTCCGAAAAGTGCCGTCCCATATTAGCCTGTGCATTACACACAGGCTAATCAGGGTCGACACTTTACGCCTAAACGAGAGTTTTGCTAATAATAGACTTTCTTTAAACGAAAAATATAATAAAATCGGAAAGTGTCGCCCCTGATTAGCCTGTGCGAACTGCACAGGCTGATCTGGGACGACACTTTACGCTCATTCATTAAACCACTTTTTCACGGAGCACGGCCCATATATATAAGTGAATAAATCATATTAACATATTTTATTTAATTTAATTTTTTTTTATTTCATTGATCACATAAGTAATTAAAATAGGTAAATACAATTTATGACTGTCATGTACGTATTTAAACCATCTTCTCACAGCATTGATGAATGGTTGTTTATGTTTAATGTTTACGATGATTTCAATGCCTGGTCGTGTCATTTATAAACATGTATTGATGCTACTTCTTTTGAATTGATCAGAGATTATCATAATCAGTTTAACCATTAATAAACTTTCTATTGCAGTTATTGATTTACCGCTTTGAGTGTTAGAATTCTCCACATTGCTTTTATGCAGCATCTATTTGAAAACGAATCAGGTTTTATTCTATCAAATATGTGCGAGTTTCAAAATGAAATGTTTAAAGACGTGTGTCAAACGTAAAAAAGGAGAAATTAACATTTTCATGGATGATAGAATGATGGTGGCTTTGATTATTGATTGATTTTAATTAAATTACAATATGATTTTAATACACCGCTGTATAAGACGTAATAATATGAACGTTCAACATTAAATGAAGCGTTTTAGTAAAGAGTCTTGTTGATAAAAGTTACCTTTCATTTCGCGAATACTCATCTACGTTTATTTTTTTAAAGTCATCGACGTCTAATGATATAATCTGATTTGCTACATGCGTTGCAATATCTTAAAGGGATTTTTTCACGCTTTGGTAAATTGACAAAATTGAAAAAAGTTGTTTCAGATTCGCAAATTTTCGTTTTAGTTATGATATAAGTGAGGAAACAGTAATACTGAACATTTACCATACTCTAATATAGCCATGATATGCATCTTTTGACGATTTTAAAACCTAAAAATTATAAAGCGTTGCAACGCGAAACGATTGAATAATTTGAAGAGTTCGGTTTTTGTCGTTAAATTTTGTGCAACTACGAAGATTGCTTATATAAGGTATAAAATACGTCAAGTATGTGTACTCGGCGGAATAGCTCAGTAGGCTAAAGCGTTTTTACTTCAGGACTCTGGAAGGACTACAGGGGTCGACGGTTCGAAACCTGCTCCGGGCAATGTTCTTTTCCTTTTTTTAATTTTATTCTTGATTTTTTACTGGAGCTTTTACGATTCAATATTTTCATTTATCAATATAAAGCATTTAATAAATAAGTTAAAAAATGCCAAAATCTGTGAAAAGGCACCTTTGAAGAAGTAAAGAAGCTTTATATCAAGAAAAGATACAGGACTTTCAATTATTTTACCTTTATCAAGTGATAAACAACGTTTCCATTAAATGGAATCATTTCACGAGGAAAGTCATATTCGATAAACAGTAATAAGGCTACGAGGGAAAAAAACATTTTAAGTGAGGAAGGACTTTTTAACAAGTTTATAGGAACCGAGCCATGTCGGTTTTGGAAAGGAAAAGGTTTTTCGGCAGTGTTTTCATTCTGACGACAATATTATGTGCATGCAGTAAGTATGCATTGATATTATGACGTCAATTGTCACCATTATCATCAACAACATCACCTTAACAACAATATAGTAACTGTATCAGTACCACCTCCATCATCTTACCAAACACCGACCACATCAACTACTACTACTACTACTACTACTACTTTTGCTATTACTATTCGGAAAAGTTTGTATTTAATGTAAATAGTTTTTATTTGAATGTTTAAAACAAATATTAGTGATGATGATGACGATAACGATAACGATGATGATGATGATGATGATGATGATGATGATTTTTGATGATGATGATGATGATGATGATGATGATGATGATGATGATGATGATGATGATGATGATAATGATGATGATGATGATGATGATGATGATGATAATGGTGGTGGTGATGATGATGATGATGATGATGATGATGATGATGATGATGATGATGATGATGATGATGATGATGATGATGATGATGATGATGGTGACGATGACGACGACGACGACGGCGACGACGATGATGATGATAATGATGATGCTGCTGCTGATGATGATGGTCAATATCATTTTTTACTAAAACTTCAATTAGTAAGTTGCTGTTGTTCCTGTAACTAAGTGACTACTTCTGTACAACAACACCTATTTATGCCGCACCATTTGGGTCAAAAGTACAAATACGGCAACAGCTAAAAATAGATATCACCACGGTGACAAAATTGTTACCGCAGTGATAATTTTGTCACTGCGGTAACAATTTTGTCACCGCAGTGATATCTATTTTGTCACTGCGGTAACAATTTTGTCACAGCGGTGACAAATTATGACTGTTGGTATATTTTTATACCTGCTGTTATATTTAGTTCATTGGGTCAATTTTCAACCATTTTCCCCGTAACAAACCGAGATTTTTTCAAGAAAATAATTAAATATTTAACAATAGTTTAAAATAAAATCAAAACGGAAGAATAAGGATAGTTTATAAGTTTATTCATATGTTTTTCATATGTTTGTGTCCTTTTGTCCAAAGTATCACCGCAGTTACAAATATATCACCGCAGTGATAAATTTATGACCGCAGTGACGAAATTGTCACCGCGGTGACAATTTTGTCACCGCGGTGATTTCTATTTTTAGCTGTTGGCGTATATGTACTTTTGACCCAAAGGGTACGTCATACCTATTGATACAACTTTCATTATTTGTTAATCAAAGCGCTGCGAGATTTCAAAGTGCTAAGTTTTCTCATTCACAGAAGGATGTGGCGACATCGGGACATCTAACCCCGGAGCGCACATTGCCAATATTGGAACTGGTACCGGTAGGTCGTTTATAGCCGTTTTATCGTTATTGTTATAAATGCAAACACAAAAAATGAACTCAAGTTATTGATATCCAACACGTAAACGGTCATTGATAACAAACACGTAAACGGTCATTGATAACAAACACGTAAACGGTCATTGATAACAACAAACACGTTAACAGTCATTGATAACCAAAACGTAAACAGTCATTGATAACAACCACGTCAACGGTCATTGATAACAAACACGTAAACGGTCATTGATAGCAAACACGTCAACGGTCATTGATAACAAACACGTCAACAGTCACAGATAACCAACACGTAAACGGTCATTGATAGCAAACACGTAAACGGTCATTGATAACAAACACGTAAACGGTCATTGATAACAAACACGTAAAAAGTCATTGATAACAAACACGTAAACAGTCATTGATAACAAACACGTAAACGGTCATTGATATCAAACACGTAAACGGTCATTGATTACAAACACGTAAACGGTCATTGATAACAAACACGTACACGGTCATTGATTACAAACACGTAAACGGTCATTGATAACAAACACGTAAATTAACACATAACTTTTTATCTTAGCACTCTCCGCTTTTAGGGTTGACGTTTTTTATTGGGTCTTCCAAGTCGCCTTGCTGCGGAACGCTCAACAACTGGAAATTCTATGTGACGTCAATTGGGGACGTCACGATGCATCTATGGCGGCCGACATCGACACCAAGTTACGAACTTATTGCGCAACAGACATTTACAGGTGACGAAGATCAGACACACTTAAATTAATTTTATTTAACAAGTTTCACACTAAAATACAAGCTTATTCTAGGAAGCTTATTAAAAAAAATCCGATTATCCAAACTTTGAAGTTAAAGAGGGAATAATGACATTCGGGGTTTCGATTACTTTGTTTTATTTAGATTTTTTCACGAATAGAACAAGTAAATCTACACTGTTATACACCTACGCCTAACACATGTTTGTTATAAATTAAAACAATCAGTTGCCACAAGTTCAGTTACCGATATTCTGATTTCATAAACGGCTCGGCAAAATATTGAACATCAGACATGTATATTGAGTGTTTGTCAGAAGAGAACGAAGAACGTTCACATGATTTTCTTGATAATATTTCGGTCCTTATTATGTATTTAAAACGAACAAATTATCTTATTCTCAGCAATAACATAAAAATAAATTAAGAACGTCCACATGATTTTCTTTTTAGTGTGTTGTATGGAACGCCTTGACTGTCTTATAATACCAAAACTTGTGATATTACGTCAATCTGACTGTGCATGAATGCCTGTACCATGATATATATGCATAATCACAATACATGAATGCATAATTCGAATATATACTTATACAGCATTAATATATAAAGATATAATTTTCTTATATAAAGATAAAATGTAAAAATATACAGATACGAATGTATTATACACAGATAATCTTCCATTATATAAAGGCATTACTTTTTTATATGAAGGCAAAAGATCTTTATATGAATGCCTGAATAATCATATATATACATAATCACAATATATAAATACATGATTTGATTATATGCATATATATAGGATCTGACACGAGTTTTCATATCATACCATATTTTTTTAAACGAGTTCAGGAATTGTGTTAGTAAGCGAGCTTTTGGCGAGCTTAATAACGAATTTCTTGGACGAGTTTAATAAAATATGGTATGATATGACAACGAGTGTCAGATCTTTTTTATCACACGCTTTTAAATGAGCAAATTAAATAAATATTTACGCAAACATAATGATAAATCCCGAATGTTTTTTTACATTTCGTGAGGTCATTTGACGTTGCAACGTCATTTAAGCAAAATAACAAAATGCGATTGGTCAATAAACGAAAACTAAGTCAATGAAAACGCTTAAAAATGTTGTATTACACATGTGTAATATAAAAAGATATGTAATGGTTATATTACATGGGAAACAGGGTATGGCATGTGATAAATAACATTTATATATAAAGATATAATTTTCCTATATATAGATATATAATCTTCCATTATATAAAGGCATAACATCTTTATAGACCGTTCCATAATCGATAAATTGACCGCCATCATATTTGTCAGTCACGTGACTGTCCGCCATTACACTACTGCCAACTTCTGCGAGTCAGCGATTCCAAAAGCCAAAGACGTATCGAATACCCGCTTCGCCGATGTCGGAAAAATAAATTACTTAATGAATTATTTTCAGGCGATTATCACATTTTTTGTTGTTAAATTGATTGTTGGAAGTTGAGATTGATTGTTACAAATAAAAAAAATTAAAATGCTCGTGTGTGTTTGTGTGTGTGTGTGTGTGTGTGTGTAAACAAGTGGTAATCATCGGCGAAAATTAGCCGGTTCAGTCGCTCATATCTCGGTCAGCAGCTGGAGCGTGCGCGTCGCGACCGAGGCGAGAGTCACCCGCAGAAGATCCTTTCACCTGTACATATTTCCTTATAGAGGGAACTTCTGCGGACGGCTCTGCTAATCCAGCTGAGTCCGCCACCCTCGAGCCGGACGTCTTCTATACACTGCTATGTTCGCTGTCTCCCCGGAGATGCAGCGGTCTCGTCAACCTCTGATACAGGACCTTGGAAGACCGGGGGCCCGAGCCACTCTGTATGCAAGGGTCAAGGAGGTAGTGTGGCTTTCACACTATACTTTCCAAGAGAGGGACTGGTTAATCGACGGGGGTTCGCTGTCTCCAGGATCTTGAAGACCGGGGGCCCGAGCCACACTATACTTTCCAAGAGAGGGACTTGAGAGAGCGGGACAGGGAGCTTACCAGTGTGGAGGACGTACGGGGTGGACCTGGTGTTGGTATCAGAAACATCGAGTTTGGCCCTAGAGAGTGGACCCGGGGCGGCGGTACTCAGTGCGCTCAACGCACTGGGGAAACCGTCTCGGGGTTGAAGACGACGGCCGGTGACAACGAGAGTGGCCATAAAGGAAGAGCTGCTTGCTGCACTCCCTCGGCGGAGCTGCGTCCAGACAAGAATTTATCTGGAGATTGTCCCCCCTCCCCCTCTGAAACATCAAAGGGGCAGGTCGATACCTAATGTAGTCGTGCAGACGCGGAAAAGACCTGGGCATAAACTACAACAACACACACACAATCAGTCGCTCATATTATTTTGATTAGACATTTTACTTAGTACTTTTTACAATCAATTTACGCATGTATTGTTGTGTTGATTTTAATAGCCGCAACATTAAGCAGATTATACTTAGTAAAGATTCTCGCGCAATTAATTAACGCTTATTGTTTGAAATGGGTAAAACTCTATACTCTTAAATCATAACATATTGTATTAAGTATAGTATTTTTTGATACGCCTTCCATTATATTTCTTGTTCTAACTGAAATCAGATATAAACAAATTGTTGTTTGGATTTAAATCTAATTTTGTGAGCTGGAATTATGTCTCGTACAAAAATCCGAACTTTTGGGAGAGTGATATTGAACTTGACGATCTTTTAGGAGATTATATGGAAGATGAAGAGAAAGTGAATATATCTAGTTGAGTAGATTTTTATCTTAGGAATCATTTAACAGCTATAAAGATAGACATCTTAAAAATGTATTTGATAGGTTTTTGCAGTGACGCTAAACAAATGGATAACGACGCTTGTTTAGTCAATTAATCGAAACGAAACTCCGAAAAAAAAACTAAATAATATTTCAAAAATATATTATTTAGTGCCAAAAGAATTTATTAATACATTTATTGGCATCTTAAAAAAACGCGTCATTAGCATCAAAGTAAAGATTATCTGAAGACTAAAAAGCCGACAATTTGACACAACAAAGAGTTCTATGCATAAGCCAGCCGTATTATTTTTTGCAGAAAAGCTTCAATAAATTACAATAGTAATACATCTAATTATAAAAATATAATTATGAATGGCATGAGTACGTAAGTGTGATAAACACGTGAGTGATAGAAAGTGTAAGGGTTGCATTGAAAATAAACGTACTACAAAGCCCTTTTAAAAGCGAAGTGCATGACAGTATTTACATGTAATTTTAATTTGATGGGTTTTGTACAGAGAATGACGCTATTGAGGAATATAAACATACAACTGAAAAACACAACTTTACATGATGCAAATTGAACTGTGTATTCATGTATATTGAAAACTCGTTACTAGTGAGTATGAGTGGCAAATATCTCACATTTTAACACACATATATCTATATACATATTTTTTTTAAAACATTATTTACCCCCGTTGGTGTCAAATATAAGTTCTTGTTTTTATGATGTCGTTCGTGCATTGCCGTAACATTAAATTTTCATACGAAATGACGTAGTTTTAATGAACTGATACCCGCTAAATACGTTAAATGTTATGTTTTTAGGTAAATTTTATAATTATTAAATACTTTTTTTCATAAATTAAACCAGAGATTAAACGGTCTAGTATCTTTACGGTGTATAATTTCTAATATTCTATATTGGACATAAATTTTAATTTGTACAATATGTAACATATATAATGTACGCAACTGTTGAGTATGTCGGAGGTAAAATATTAAACCAAATGACTGCTTAATACTACCAGAAAGAGAAGACATGGTGGCATCTTCAATTGTGTTTAATGACCAGACTGTCAGCTGCCACCCAGTGTGGTTTATGACACCCTTGGATGACACCATGTTGTTAGTTAAGTCTGGATAATATCTGATCAAAACGAGATAATCGGATTATGCAGAACAAACGGGCAATTCAACAATGGAATGCAAAGGATTACGCGATTTTAAGATTGATGCAAATAATAAAATGATAAACATTGCATTTAATTTAATTATATGTTTTTTTAATGTGTCAACGTGTTTATTTTCCTAGACAAATACCGAAAAAATGCATGTTTTTCAAACATTTTTCTGTTATAACAATAGTTTAACATCTCCTCTAGCAGAAAAACTTTATGTCATACACTTTGCATGGCAAACAAGAAAGTTCAACAAAAAGAAAGAAATGCATCCTATACTTGAATTATTTTGTAACTCACTTTTATACCTCTTGTTCACATTGTAACAAATGTGCTGAGCGTATTAATAAACGAAACGAAACGAATCCGTTGAATAATCGGCGCTCTCTTATATATGTTACCGGTTGTTAGGCAGTAGTGTAATGGCGGACGCGGGGGTATTCAGGGGAGATAATTGGGTAATTACTAAATTCTGGAACGGTCTATATGAAGGCAAAAGATCTTATGAACATAAATTAGTATTATGTGACCACATATTACTCCGGTAACAAACACATTCAACACGCAATTTCATGATTGTTGTTTTGTCATTTACACCCAAGCAAGTAAAGTCGTACAGTGACATAAGTGATGCCCGGTGTTATCTTCTCCTGTCTGAAGCGCCGTATCACTCCTTCTTCCATTCCAAGTCGCTCAAGTATTAAATCTATATCAATTGTTGTGAAATGATGCAAAACAAATATATGATCCCGTGTGTAAAAAAACTTAGTATATTTAATGTTATCTTTATTCATTAAGATTATATATATTGCTTACGAAATGTTGTATTAATGTAATTAATTTCGATGTTCATCAGAATCTTAACATAGTATGGATTTATGTCATATATTAACGAAATTATCTTAATAAAACAACTATTTAGGATAATCCAAAACATTAAAATCTTTCTGTTCTATAAATTTATCTTTACTTGTTGAGATTAGATTTTTACATAAATTAATTTAAGATATTTAACGTATTTTTCAAATTGTATCTGCATATAAAGACGATATGTGTTTATATAATTGCGATTTATGTTTATATAAAGGTATTTTGCCTTTATATAAACAAATTATGCCTTAATATAATGAGAAAACATTCGTTATCATTATTACATAACAATTTATGTTCATATATAGATCTTTTGCCTTTATATAAAGAAGTAATGCCTTTATACATTGGAAGATTATCTGTGTATAATACGTTCATATCTGTATATTTTTACATTTTATCTATGTATAAGAAAAGAATAACTTTATATATTAATGTTTTATCTGTATATATTCAAATTATGTATTTGTATATTGTGATTATGCATATATATAATGGTTCAGGCATTCATTCACAGTCAGATTGACGTAATAGAACAAGTTTTGGTATTATAAGACAGTGAAGGCGTTCCATAGTGTCGTTCTTTATTTTGTATATTAAATGTACAAATTCGCTTATTTTCAGCCGCCGTCGGACTAAACACTCCTTTGTCGACGGGTATAGTAGAAGTTGAAATCGATGACGTCATAGGGTGGTATGTGTGACATCACTCCATGTTCATGGCCGTTTTCGATTTAAGATTGTTATATTTACATACGATATATTAGACAGTTTATACGCGTGTGAATTAATGAACAATAGTCCCTTCGTACACTTTCGGTTCAAAGAAATCATAGTAGCCGATGGTTTGTCCTTCCGCGAATGTTAATGTTGCTATCGCATTCTATACATAGATGGTGACGTCACTACGTTATTGTCACCTCCTATACCAAGACGCATCACATTCCCCTGGTTTGGGGATTTATGCTTCCGCCAAAGTAGTTCTGCGAAGGAATGAACATCTTAATAATGAAAGAAAATTCGTTTTTATTGTGTTTAAAATAGAATGTTGTTTAAAGAAATGTCATTTAATTATGTTGAAATGCGATTTTAATATATTTTAACACTGATAGCGATTATCAGAAGCACGATTACCTGACTTACTTTCGCTTTCACTTTTAACTCTTAAAAGATGTGCTACCCACAATTACTTTCGCGTTAGTACACAGGACAGTAAGACCGGTGTGTTCGCAATATTGCTATCGCGGTAAAAAGCGAATATTGTTACCTGTTGACTGCATTTGTTTTTGTTACGCAGGTACACGTCTGGTGCAGAGCTCATTCCTTCCAGCGTCGCAGCGGGTTCGAGCACTCAAAGCCAGGTGCTGGCGGTCCCGGTCGTTGGGACGGAAGTTCCCTGGGCGATGACGCCGGATACCGCCAATACTTACGCCGCCGGAGCGGTTGTGACTGCCAGTAAGTAGCGGTTGTCCGTTTCTGTCGCCGGCGACGGGATTCTCACATATTTACATCGTTTGAAAAAGGGATACGTCTATCAACATTTGGTTTGGTCGTCTCTCACTGTGTCCTTTTTTAATGTTCTTTTTGCCATTGATGTGATTTATGTGGTTGTTATGTTTGGTGTGATTGAGTGATTCATATGATTTGATGTGATTGACGTTATCGATATAATCAATACGATTGCTGCGAGTCTGAGTATGTCTTAAAAAAAAAACAAAGAAGAAACCAATGAAACAAAAATAAACCGAAAATAATTTGTATCATCAGTAAATAGTTATGTAATGAGCTCGCATTTATTTCATTATGCGTATTCAGATGAGGATCCAGTAATCGTGGACGATAGCGTCACGATCAGCGACACTAAGACGTCACAACCGATATTCACCATTGACGTCTGGGATGCGGACACAACCGACCTCGTGGCGGTTACTTCAGGTTTCAGCGTCACGAAGACTGCCGGAAGTTCCCTTTTTTCGGTGTTTAAGACTGCCACGGGATGTAAGTCTTGAAACGATTATTTTCAGTAAGGGAAAATATAATCAGCCTATTGGAGATATGAGTTGGTTTTTGAATATTGTAAACTCATTATTATTCGTGGGACAAGAATTTGCTTGATTTCGTGGGACACGAATTTTCTTGATTTTTTGAAACACGAATTATCTTGATTTCACGGGACATGAATTTTCTTGATTTCGTAGGATATGAATTTTCTTGATTCCGTTGGACATGAATTTTCTTGATTTCATTGGACATGAATTTTCTTGAATCGTGGAACACGAATTTCCTTGATTTCGTGGGACACGAATTTTCTTGATTTCGTAGGACATTAATTTTTTTGATTTCGTAGGACATGAATTTTCTTGATTTCGTATGACATTGAATTGTTTGATTTAGTACGACACGAATTTTATTGATTTCTTGGGATACGAATTTTCTTGATTTCGTGGGACATGAATTTTCTTGATATCTTGGGACATGAATTTCTTGATTTCGTGGGACACGAATTTTATTGATTTCGTGGGACATGAATTTTCTTGATTTCGCGGGTTGATCGATCCAAACATTATCATCCATTATTTTGCCAACCATTAATGAATTTTTAAATAAAAAATCTAAATGATGTGTCGCATTCAAAAACTTGGCTGCTATCGTAAAGGACAATTTCACACTTAGACATCAAAATGCAGAAAAGGTTAATATCACACGTTTGGGTTAAACTATTATGGTTTTTTTAGGGGGGGGGGGCATTTGTAACTTACATTGACAGCACTTTAACATTACTGTGACTTGACTTGTTCAGCAGTTTTTCATTTCTTTAGGCGTAGAAACTATTTTCTGTACATAGTTGTCTACAGTCGTCCTTCAGTACTTAGTGTTCATAGTACATGTATAGGTACAAGTTAAAAAATATAATCAAGGCGACACTGTCTAGTAACAAAACTCTGGTTATCTCCATACCTTATCCTTTAATAATATATCATTTCAAATTCATATTTTCAGATGCTATTCGCAGCGGCGCCCCCTTGAGCGCCGGAATTTATCCCCTGACTATCACTGCCACCGACCGCTGCGGCGACACTGCCACCGGAACGATAACAGTCACCGTCACGAATACCGTAAGTGTTACGTCATCAACGATCTGTCAGAAATCGCGTGACGTCATGCACAACGTGACGTCAAGGACAGTGTGTCGTTAAAGAAAGCATGACGTCGTAACAATTTGACTCGTTATTTTATATTAATTTGAGTTAAAACCGAGAATCTACTTTTTGAAGAAAGTAAACACTTTCGCTCATGTTCACTGTTGTTCTGTGAAATGACATCGTTTTGACGTCATGACTTGATTATTTAAGAAAAATCTCCAGTCAAACCTTTTTAATTAAAAATATATTTGAGTGAGTGAATATATTTTTTTTTGTCATCACAAGTGGATGAAAATAAAGTATTGTCTTCTTATTTAATAACAGTTTGTTAACAGGTTTAAACTTTCGTGGGAACAATACATCTGTCATTTTTATCGTAAGAACAGTGAAAGAATTCACTCATTGTCTCAATATATCTTTTTATGTTTGAAATTAGTAATTACCAGCTTTAAATTGCCTATATTTTTCTATACACCACAAGAAAACATAAAACACATATTTTGGATCAAATTAAAATCCATGAATTCAAAATTTATTACAATTCAACGATTTCATATTATGAGTACAGGTACACTCGATGTAAGTATTTGGGTGTTTGGCAAATGTGAACGATTCTTTACTTAGAAAATTGACTATACTCATATAAATATATTTATTTAATTAACTGCCCTTTATATTTTATAAGTATCAGATATCTTCTACTTAGCATTTTGTAAGCTTCATAAGAATCATAGAAATAAAGCAATTTAAAGAGTATATAAAATATCGTTTGTGGTGTAGTATATATCATAGATCCACTTAC
The DNA here is from genome assembly GCF_020536995.1 of Dreissena polymorpha. Lineage (NCBI taxonomy): Eukaryota > Metazoa > Mollusca > Bivalvia > Myida > Dreissenidae > Dreissena > Dreissena polymorpha. The sequence continues at coordinate 36,735,129 of NC_068365.1, forward strand.
CGAACGATTTTTTTCTGAATTAACCCATTTATGCCTAGCGTCTAGAAAAAGGCCAGGGTCTGCGCTTTTTGCTGAAAGGAATTTCCTTAAGAAATATTCTAAATATAGAAATAAATATACTAGACATCCCTAATTTTGGAAATAAATTGATCTTATTTAGAAGGATGGGAGAGTCCACTAGGCATAAATTGGTTTATTGACCTCTCCTCTCTAGGCGCCGGTCTTTGTTCCGGTTTCTCTTCAAACCATTCACCCGACCCCGATCAGTGACGTAACGACTATGGCTTGTTCTCTCTATACATTTGACGTCACGGACACGAATCCAATAACGTGCACAGTCCATAACACCAAGTTTGAATTCAAAACGGTTGGATCAGGTACGTATTATTTACAACCGGAGTTTCGTTTCGAAAATGCCTTAAAACGAAACTTTCCATAAAGGCGGAAAGCGTCGTCCCTAATGAGCCTGTGGAATTTTATTATATACCTGTCCCCCCCCCCCCCACAAAAAAAGTTGTATCAAACGGTAAAATACAACTGCACAGAAATAATTCCCGTATAATTATGCAACCCGCTTGTTTCCATTTCCGTATTACCATACTAGCCGGACTACTTTTAATGACGTCATTTTGAATGCAGGAAATTATAAGAGCATTCTTGGTTAATTATGAACGCTGAAACTTATTTTTTAACTTAAATGATTCAAAGTTGTATATAATAAAAGAAATATTACGCATACAATATTAAAAGTTGGTTTTTCTTCAGCGATTTTTTTGGCCCAATTGAATTGGGAAAAGTACCGGTACCATTCCAATTGGGATAATTGTGCGCGAAAAACTCTGAAATTGGGAAAATTCGCGTCGTGAAGTCTTCATATTACTTTAAAATTGATAATTAAATGTTGTCAAGTTGTCAATATTATATTTACTCCGATTCAAGACTTAGAGCTGCATAGGGAAACTGCATTATTTAACTAAATGTGTTTTATTTAAAAAAATATTTTTAGATACCTTCAATAATTGTTTGTTGCAATACAGTTGTAAAATAGCATGTGTTTCGTGTATGATCTATTGATGTTTTTAATCATTGACAGCTTTGACAATTTTGACATACATGTTTCATTTTATTGTTATTTGTAGACAATATGAATTGTAATATTGTCTGCAAAAATGCAATTGAAAAAGTCACAGGCAAAGAGAAACTAAATAAGCAATCTACATGATTAGTTCCATCCAAACGTAGGGTAATTGTTTTTTGTTTTTTTCATTTTCGCGCGATTTTATAAGGAAATCTCCGGGAAGCATGTTTTTTGCGTGACTGAGTATGACACACTTAAGCATTGCTTTGTATTATATTGCATTCTATCACATTTAAACTCACTCGTCCATTGGTTGTTACAATACAATCTGAACCGTGCCCTATCAAACGGCTGTCCCATATTTAAATGCACTGTTCATTTAACACTTAATTATGGCGTTTGTTTGCAGTTTTTTCTTCACAATTTTGGGAATGGGGTCGGGTCCCTTTGGATTGGGAAATATCACGTCTTTGTACTAAAATTGGGAAATTTATATTGTTTATTTTACACTTACAAATACTTCATATTCATAATTGATAATTAAAGTGATTTCATTATTTTATTTTCTAAGGTTCAACTTATATAGCTGGATTTGGAAATGAATGACATATTTAGACTAATGAAACAAAAGCATATTTTTTGGAAACCTTCAATTGATTTTTTAGGTATCATTTGGGAAACATTGATTTGTTTAGCTCATCTATTTAAAAGAAAAATTATGCGCTATTGTCATCACCTTGGCGTCGCCATCGGCGTCGGTTAAGTTTTGTGTTTAGGTCCACTTTTCTCATAAAGTATAAAAGCTATTGCATTCAAACTTGGTACACTTACTCACTATCATGAGGGGACAAGGCAGGCAAAGTAAGATAACTCTGGCTGGCATTTTGACAGAATTATGTGCCCCTTTTATACTTAGCAAATTGAAAATTTGGTTAAGTTTTGTGTTAGGTCAATTTTATTCCTAAAGTATCAAAGCTATTGCTTTTATACTTGCAACACTTATTAACTATCATAAGGGGACCGTGAAGGCAAAGTAATGTAACTCTGACTGGCATTTTGACAGAATTATGGCCCCTTTATACTTGGAAAATTGAAAATTTCGTTACTTTGTGTGTTTTGGTCCACTTTATAGCTATCATAGCTATTGCTTTCAGACTTTGAACACGCACTAACAATCATAAAGGGACTCTACAGGACAAGTTGCATAACTCTGATTTTCATTTTGTTGGAATTATGGCCCTTTTTTGACTAAGTTACTTTGAATACTTGGTTCAATTTTGTGTTTACATCCACTTTACTATTAAAGTATCAACTATTGGTTTCAAACTTCAAATACTTTCATACTATCATGAGGGTACTGTACCTGGAAAATTAAATTTTGACCTTGACCTTTGAATGACCTTGACTCAAGATCATATTATTAAATTTTGCTAAAATTGCCATAACTTCTTTATTTATGATCAGATTTGATTGATACTTTGACAAAACAACACTTACCTGACATACCACAATAGACTCCACAAAAAACCATCCACCAAGCCCCAACCCAGAATCCCCCCCCCCCCAATAAAAAGTTGTTTTTTTTCAATTTTATTTTTATTTTTGAAAGATCATCTAATAAATGACCACACTATACCCCCCTCTCACCCCCCAAAATATAAATATATTTTTTTAAACATGGTTAAAAAACACAACTATTTATTTGTATTATTTTGTTTTTGAAAGACCGTCCAACCATCCACCCCTAGAATCCCCCCCAAACAATTAATTAAATTAAAAGAAAAATAGATGAGCGGTCTGCACCCGCTAGGCGGTGCTCTTGTTTTTAATTTGAATGGGTCCCCCTACTGGAACCAAATTTGAACGAAAGAAAAACCACTGGTTTGTGTTGATGAAATTTGTTAACACCTTTAGCGTCATTTATGGTCATAATAATTTATTTTGTTTGATGTAGTAAATATATAGGATAATTGGATATATCTTTACATGTATTAGAAAAGCAGTATGTATGCAGTCATCGCTACGATAGGATTTATATGCATGTATTGGCCAATGACAACCTTACCTTGTTCCAATAATTCAACTCTCAGTTGTATAACCCAAAGGATTGCTGAGCTGTCACAACAAAAATTATCAAAGGCTCTGGGAGTCTGTTTATATGGACTGCACACAACCTTTACATAATTTATGCTCAGAACTTATAATGATAATATGTTTATAACTCTGTCTTTGACTTGGACCCCGTCATCCGCGTTAAATTGGAGTAACAGTGTTTATACATGTAGTCTGTAGACTATGACTAAAAGAATAATATTGCCTGAATAATAACTACGAGTTAACGTTCATGTTGGTTAATATCAAAATGTGAAGAATTGTGTGGAATTGTAATACAATTTCGCAAAGATAAAATGGCTTATGAGTTAAGTGTGTGCTTTAAAACCTTATTCCTTCAGGGGAACATCCTGTACCTTTTGTATTCAAGATTTTGTCTTAGCTTTATAGGTTGAAATATGAATATTACCATTGCCCAATGTGCTCACAGCTCTACTACTCACTTATACATCTTCTGTGTAGTTTTATATAAGTATGTGATACATGTCATTTCCAAACTAGCATCAACAAATGTTACTAGAGTTTTATGCAAACATATTTGATCCTTTTCAATAATACAGGGTAATGTACTTTTTATGCCCCCGGATCGAATGATTGGGGGTATATTGTTTTTGGCCTGTCTGTCTGTCTATCCCAAAACGTTTACCGTGGTTAAAGTTTTGCGATAGCTTTTGCAATATTGAAGATAACAACTTGATATTTGGCATGTATGTGTATCTCATGGAGCTGCACATTTTCAGTGGTCAAAGGACAAGGTCATCCTTCAAGGTCCAAGGTCAAATATATGGCTTCAAAGCGGCGCAATAGGGGGCATTTAGTTTCTGACAAACACATCTCTTGTTTCTTTTTTGGGATCTATTGAAAATATCAATGTCCTTTTGCCAATCCGTGGAGCAGTGCATTTTTAAAGTAACATTACTAAATGAAATGATTTAATTGAGTAGATTCTTAAAGCCTCAGTTCACCAAATATAATTACATGTAAATTGAAAGGCATCAGATGTTATGCAAAACACTTATGTTTATTTCACTGGAAACTATTGCATTGTGAGAGGTGTCTTTAATAATGTTGGTATTCCAAAACTATTTGTGCAGTTAGAATATTTACTTTACACTAGGTTTAAATGTATTATAACTGTCTATTATTTGTCATTAAATCATGACCCTAAGGCTTATGTAACATGGTTAAGTGGCTGTCTACTATGTTTCAATTAATCATGACTCTGGCGCTTATGTAACATGGTTTATTGGCTGTCTTCTATGTTTTATTGTTTTATTTAATCATGACCCTAGAGATTATGTAACATTGTTTGGTGGCTGTCTACTTTGTTTCAATAAATCACGACCCTGGGGCGTATGTATGATGATTTAGCGGCTGTCTTCCATGTTTCAATAAATCATGACCCTGGGGCTTACGTAACATGGTTTAGCGGCTGTCTACTATTTATCAACAAATCATTAGCCCTGGGGCGTATGTAACATGGTTTAGTGGCTGTCTACAATGTTTTAATAAATCAAGACCATGGCGCGTATGTAACATGGTTAATCGGCTGTCTTCTTTGTTTCAATAAATCATGACCCTGCGGCTTATGTAACATGGTTTATGGCTGTCAACTATGCTTCAATAAACCATGACCCTGGGGTGTATGTTGCATGGTTTAGTGACTTTTGATCCAAAAATCAAAATCGATTTTGATTTGTGTCAAGTTATTTCTTGGTTTGAACATGACATATCTTTTCTTAGCTCATCTGATTGCTCATGTGAGCTTTTGTGACCAGTCTTTGTCCGTCGTCCGTCCGTCCACATTTGTTCGTAAACACTCTAGAGGCCACATTAATTGTCTGATCTTCATGAAACTTGCTCAGAAGCTTTGTCCCAATGAAATCTCGGTCGAGTTCGAAACTGGGTCGTGCCGGGTCAAAAACTAGGTCACTAGGTAAAAAAAAATATTTGTAAACACTGTACCCAATCGTTAGGTAACTTTGTCAAAATGTTTGTCTTAATGATATGTTGGTTGAGTTCAAAAGTGGTTCCGGTCCGTTGAAAAACATGGCCGCCAGTGGGCGGGGCAGTTTTCCTTATTTGGCTATAGAGAAACCTTGTAAACACTGTAGGAGTTACAATTTTTGCCCAATCATCATGAAAGTTGGTCAAAACATTGGTTTTATTGATATCTCGGACTAGTTTGAAAATGGTCTAGCTCGGTGAAAAAACATGGCCGCCTGAGTGGGCGGGGCATTTTTCTCTATATGTATATAGTGAAAACAATTTGTGAACACTCTAGAAGTCACATTTTTGGCCCAATTTTCATGAAATTTGGTCAGAACATTTGTTTCCTTGATATGAGAGTTGAGTTGAAAATGGTTCCGGTCAGTTGAATAACATGGCTGCCAGAGGGGGGGGGCAGTTTTCCTTATTTGGCTATAGAGAAACCTTGTAAACACTCTACAAGTCACATTTTTGTCCAATCATCATGAAAGTTGGTCAAAACATTGGTTTTATTGATATCCCAAACGAGTTCAAAAATGGTCCAGATCGGTGAAAAAACATGGCTGCCAGTGGACGGGGCATTTTTCTCTATATGTATATAGTGAAAACATGTAAACACTCTAGATGTCACATTTTTGACCCAATTTTCATGAAATTTGGTCAGAGCATTAAATTTTGTTTCCTTGATATGAGAGTTGAGTTCGAAAATGGTTCCGGTCAGTTGAATAACATGGCTGCCAGGGGGTGGGGAGGCAGTTTTCCTTGTATGGCTATAGAGAAACCTTGTAAACACTCTAGTTTAATTGGAATGGCTAGAAGCAACTTGGGATACAAATCATGAAGCAATTCAAGTTTCAGTGTGGTTAAGGAAGATTGACTGTACTGAAAAGGAAAGGTTTCTATGTTAAGAAAATCTATGGATCCTGTAGTAAAGTGTGGATAATATAGTGTGTATATATATCATAAGTAACATCCTTAAGCAAAGCGGGTATATACGATTTTGTCAAATATTTATGAATTAATATAAACTGTGTAAAAAACTTAATATATATATATTTCAATATAAATTAAAATAAAAGTAAAGAAGAACATGTGTCGAAAAATGCGAAATAAGCCAGATATTTAATTCTGAAATTGAAAACTGCTGTACAGCCGAATTCGCCAGCATACGAGGGGTGTTCCAGAAGTTAGTGGATTTTTGCTATAACTTTCATTTGGTAACATAAATGGACAAACAAATAGCATGTTAAGAGTATTTTGTCCTTTTCAAATCTACTCTCCAAATATCATGGAAATACATAAAACAATAAATATATATCAGAGATTTAAACATGTGCACAATGCGCACACAGACGCACGTGTAACGTTTCTGTTCAACGTCAATGACGTTATGAAGTTAAAAACTGTCAAATCTTTTCCACATAATCACCTCCAACGCGAATGCACGTTATGTGTCGGGAAATCCACTTGTCAAAAGTATCTCTACACCAGTCAGTGTCAAAAGACGACACAATTTGCTTTGCTGCAACTGTAAGTTCCTGTTTACTAGCGAAGCGAATACCACGCAACTGTGATTTAACTTCCGGGAAGATGCGGAAGTCCATAGGGGCCAAATCCGGGCTGTAAGGAGGATTTAGGCGCTGTAACGTGAAATTTGCCGTAAATTCTGTTTATCAACGACATTTAAACCAAATTTAAATTCGCGTAACGCTCATATTTATAATCAAATACACGCGTGCGCCGTATGTCGTTACTGAGGTCTCTATGGCAACGCGTTTCAAACGCGCTTTATGGAATTCATGCATTTTTAGCTTATATATAAAGTCCGTGATAGTTGGTTTGTATAATATGTAAATTTCATTGACTTTTACCAGCAAACTAATAAGTTATAGCGAAAATCCACGAACGTCTGGAACACCCCTCGTAGTTTAACGGTTTATACTACAAAGACGAATGCTTCGGTTATTGTAGGAAAATATGTACGTCACTATCGGCTCGTGGCGCTAATTTGTTTTTGCTGCATTTTATGAAATTCGACTTTAATGTATAATTTTTCTTGCCTTTTTTGTGTTATTGTAACATATTTAATCAATATATTACAATTAAACACATATAACAAATCGTATATACCCGCTTTAAGCAAAAGTGAATGATTGTCACCATTTTTTTAAAGGAATCAATATATAAAATTATGTGTTTAAGGAATTCACTCACAATTAATACTGTACTATTTTCATCCTTAGTGTGTGATTTAATTTTTATGCCCCCAGTAGGGTGGCATATAGCAGTTGAACTGTCTGTCAGTCTGTCTGTTTCCGTCCGAAAACATTAACATTGGCCATAACTTTTTCAATATAGAAGATAGCAACTTGATATTTGGCATGCATGTGTATCGCATGGAGCTGCACATTTTGTGTGGTGAAAGGTCAAGGTCATCCTTCAAAATCAAAGGTAAAAAAAAATCCAAGGGAAGTAATAAGCTTTAAAGGGAGATAATTTATATTTATCATTTAACAGGTACAGATCATTTTCACATTGGAAGTAATATTTTTTAAAGGGATATAATAAAAAAAAATCATAGCGGCGCAGTATGGGGCATTGTGTTTCTGGTTTTTATATAGAACTAACTCTTGTCTTAAAGTTCCCCTTGATGTGTTTTTTGTTTCAGCTTGTCTTGCATATCTTAATTTTCAAATCTTGAAATTAAATCTTACCACTCTAGGGTCAACATTTGTGATTCAGACTTGATGAAACTAGGCCAAGTTGATATTAGCGTTTAAACACCAATTATCAGGTGAAATCTTGATAAACTTGTTACCACTCTAAGTCCACATTTATGAGTCAGGCTTGATGAAACTTGGCCATGTTTCAATCAGCGTTTAAACACCAATTATCAAGTGAAATCTTGATAAACTTGTTACCACTCTAAGGCAACATTTATGAGTCAGACTTGATGAAACTAGGCCAAGTTTCAATCAGCGTTTAAACACCAATTATCAGGCCAAATCTTGATAAACTTGTTATCACTCTAAGGCCACATTTATGAGTCAGACTTGATGAAACTAGGCCAAGTTTCAATGAGCGCTTTAAACACCAATTATCAGGTGAAATCTTGATTAACTTGTTACCACTCTAAGGCCACATTTATGAGTCAGACTTGATGAAACTAGGCCAAGTTTCAATCAGCGTTTACACACCAATTATCAGGCCAAATCTTGATAAACTTGTTACCATTCTAAGGCCACATTTATGAGTCAGGCTTGATGAAACTTGGTCAGAATGTTTATCTTGACAATATGTGTTCTTGGGAGCATCAGTAATGAAATTGAAACCAGACACTGGATTTTTACTTACCTCCCACCTGTTTAACTGGCGGTGCTTTTGGCTGAGATTGAGGATTGCTACCTAGAATCTTTAAAAGGTAAGATTACATAAGTATCAACAAAAGTAACTCCCTCAGTTTCATGCTGTTTGAGATTTTATGGAAGACTGTTCTGCTCATGATTGAACTTTTTTGATCAGTCGGTGTCTGTTGTCAGTGTTTTGTTTCTGTCATTAACTGGTAATAGTTTTGGTTTTGAAACCAAACCTTAGATGTTGAAACCAAAAACTGTACATGTGTGTTATTTCCAAACAGTATGGAATATACTAATTACTGTTCTTTTGCAGTTTAGTTTTTGTAGTTTTATAAACATATTGCATTAAAGACAATGTTGCATTGTATTGAATTGTAATTGTATTAAATAGAGGCCATAATCCCACCAAGTGAAGCATAGTTTTGAAGTATTTTGAAATCAAGCAATGTTCAGTGAGTTAATCCATACAATTTAAATCTCTGATATTCTATGATTTCAAATGCATGTTTTCAGTTGTTAGTGCCAACGGTAAGCTAACAATTATTACAAGTTTCATAAATATATGCACTTATCAAAATCAGTTGATGACAAGAATTGGTCTCAATATGCAAAATGTTTGTTTCACTTGAGATTGAACTTTGGTAAACTTTTGTTTTTTGAGTTGTTTCCCTTGAACTGATGTAGTAAGTTGACTGGTCATGACAAAATCTAAACTGTTGACCTTAAAATAAGGTCTGCTTTGTTAGAGGAAACCCAAAACAGGGTATATAATATAAAAAGGTGCCCTTTATTAAAATGTTAAATTTCATAATATGCCATGCTTGTGTTGCTTTTTATTCAGAATCTGGATATAACAAGTTAACAATACAATCTGTGCAATGGAAGTCAGTAACATATAAACACCGTAATGTCAAATGCCATACCTTTCAAAGAAATATGAAGCAAAACTATTTTATATACATTATTTTTTTATAAATTGGCAGCAATGTGTGTGACATGTTGACTTGCATGAAATTTGCATACTAAATCAAGGCCTAAATGTTTTACAGCCAAAATGTTACGAACCCAACTCTTTATGAATGGCTTTATCAATACACACAAATATATATCTTATTGTCTTAAAACTCAGGCAATAAGGTGCAAGACTGAACAATTTAACTGTACATTAATTAATGCAATCTGGGTACAACACATTAAAAATGTTAAACTAATGATTGTGTCTATGAGTTGTATCATGTAAGTTTTAATGACCACAATGAAATGGGTTAAGATACTTTGACATGCGTTCTTTTTTCATGGTTGCATGCCAAATGTTAAGATACTATTTTAGATAAGTATTCTAGAAAAAAGTCAACTATATATGTGAGTAGTTAGCTCCTTGTACTGAGGGTAGTCATGATAGACAGAAGGATGAATTATTAGGTTTGTCATAAGTTACCTCCCTGTTATTGTGATTCAAACTTAATTTTATTCCATGTGTAAGGTCTTTTAACCTACTTATAAGATTTATAAATTATTACATTGATCAAAAGAACTGAAAATAAGTCACATGAATTAGGAAAAATAATGGTTTTAATTGTGAAAACTATTATGAATATAAGAACATTCCCAGCCTACATTCAATCTCCATATATAACATGTTAAGTAGTAGTAGACAATATAACATCTTTTCTTGCTTTAACTTACACACTTTTTGAATGCCCCGCCAAAGGCGGAGGGATATAGAATTGGCTTTGTCTGTCCATCTGTCCGTCCGTAAGTCTGTCATTCCTTCAGTCTGTCTGTCACAAAACTTTTCAAGGCTTTTTCTCAGAAACTTTATAAGATATCAACATGAAACTTCATGGGTGTATAGATATAAATAAGGAGAATTGCCATGCACATGAGCCATAACCCTATATTTTCTTAAATAAGAGTTATATCCCTTTGTTAAAAAAATATCTATATCTCAGATACAATACAAGACTTCAACATTATATATGAAAACTTTACTGGCGTATTGATAATAATGATGAAAAATGCCATGCACAAGAACCATAACCTTGTCTTTTGTTGTTTTTGTATTGTGTAGCTTTAAAGGGTATATCTCAGATACACTACAATATTGCAATATTAAACTGCATGGGTGTATAGATATCAATGAGGAGAATTGCAATGCATAAAAACAATTACAATGCACTTAAATATATTTTTTGGATTATTCCATATACAAAGGGATTTGAACCCATCCATAAACAAACTTTATTTTTCGGGAGATATCAATTCAATGAATTTGCTTGTTTTCAAACAATTATGGTGTTTTTAAAGAATGTAACATTATGGTGTTTTAAAAGAATGTCTCTAATTTTTCCTACTTAGAAAACCACATTACTTGCGTTTTGAATACTGTTGAATTACTTATTTGGGAAGAGGTCTAATTTCCATGCTTTTTGTGCTCCTGCCCTTGCGCCAATTATGACCACTGTGAATATTTACCAATTTTACCAATTGTCCTGTTACATGTATATCCATCCATATACCAGGTTAATACAAATTAAAACATCAAACCTTTTCAATTAGCAGGGCCCTCAATCTGTCAAATTCACGTCCGAAATTCGGCGGCATTCCCCCACCTGAAAAGTATACTTTTTTCCTCTTTTGGGGGGAAAAAGTCCCCTTTAAAAAAAAATAATTTTTTTTTTAATAGATAGATGTGTCTCATGATTATTATATCTTAATTCTATTTTAATTTAATCTTGTCAAACATACTTAATTATGAAAAAAGCAATGAATATAGTGCAAACATGTACAAATGTAATAATTAGAGAGTAAGTAAAAAATTCCCCAAAATGGGAAACGCAGCGAAAATTCCCCCTGCTATGGGTAGCGACCTGCTTCCCCTAAAATGGATTGAGGGCCCAGATTAGTTCAAATGAAAAATGTGTAATCTTTGTATTCAGCTCACCAGAGCACAAAATGCCCTTTTGTCCCTCATCACCATTTACATTGTTCAAAACATTTACCCAATTATACCATTGCCGAATTCCAAACTGGGTCACATGAGGTCAAAACTAGGTCACTTGTCTACATGAAAGAAAAAGCTAGTTAACACTCTAGCAGTCACATTTTTACTAACTATCATAAGGGTACTGTGCAGACAAAGTAATGTAACTCTGAATATATGGTTAAATTTTGTGTTTAGATCCACTTTACTTCTAAAGTATCAAGGCTATTGCTTTTAAACTTCAAATACTTTTATGCTATCATGAGGGTACTGTACCTTGCAAGTTGAATTTAATCTTGACCTTTGAATGACCTTTACTCTTAAGGTCAAATTATAAAATTTTGCTAAATTTGCCATAACTTCTTTATTTATGATTTGATTTGATTGATACTTTGACAAAACAACTCTTACCTGACAGACCACAACAGATTCCACCGAAACAATCCCCCATGCCCCACCCCAGATTCGCCTCCTCCATTTTTTTTTCATTTTTTTTTTGAAAGATCATCTAATAAATGACGACACCCTCACACTATACCCCCCTCCCCCCGACCCCCCCCCCAAAAGATTTTTTTTGAAACATGGTTAATAAACACAAATATTTATTTTAATTATTTTATTTTTGAAATACCGTCCAATCATCCCACCCAAGAATTCCCCACACCAAAATTTTATTTTTATGTCCCCCATTATAGTAGTGGAGGACAAATTGTTTTTGCCCTGTCTGTTGGTTGGTTGGTGTGTGTGTTGGTCTGTTGCTTGGTCTGTTTGCGCCAACTTTAACATTTGCAATAACTTTTGCAATATTGAAGATAGCAACTTGATATTTGGCATGAATATGCATCTCATGAAACTGCACATTTTGAGTGGTAAAAGGTCAAGGTCAAGGTCATCCTTCAAGGTCAAAGGTCAAATATATGGGTCAAAATCGCTCATTTAATGTACACTTGCAGTATTTCAATATTCAAGATAGCAACTTGATATTTGGCATGCATGTGTATCTCATGGATCAGCACATTTTGAGTGGTGAAAGGTCAAGGTCATCCTTCAAGGTCAGAGGTCAAATATATGTGGCCCAAATTGCTTATTTTATGAATACTTTTGCAATATTGAAGATAGCAACTTGATATTTGGCATGCATGTGTATCTCATGGAGCTGCACATTTTGAGTTGTGAAAGGTCAAGATCATCCTTCAAAGTCAAACGTCATATAGGGGGACATTGTGTTTCACAAACACATCTTGTTTTTCCATTTTTTTTCTTATTTTTGGAAGATAATGTAATAAATGACTACACCCCTACACTATACACCCCTCTCCACCCCACCACTCCCTCCTTTGTGATTGAAGTATTGAGTTAGGTCCCTTCACCGTCAAAAAGAAAAATAGATGAGCGGTCTGCACCTGCAAGGGCGCGGTGCTCTTGTTAAGAAAATGTCATGCACATATTCACTTATTGCACCAAAATAGTATTGATTTCCAGCAAAGTTATTGGGTATTATAGGATGATAAAAGTAATATCAAGGCCAAATGATGAAATCATAGCTAGAAACTATGACATCATTGTGATATTTTTTATTATATTTTCATGATCTTGGTCATCAATAGTTTAAATTTTATTTTTTAAGCTCAAAAACTTGCAAAAGAAATATATTACAATGACAGCAAGCACGAAATAGTAAAACAAATTAATAACCATATGAACATATTATGAAAGTATTTAAAGCCATTTCATAATTGGCGAATTTTAAAAAATGCTGGCACCATTTTATATAATGTCATTTATGACGCCATCATGTGCAACGTCATTTAACGATTAAAAACATTTTCTTTGTTATTTAAATTGTGCGGTCAAAAGATGTTAAAATGTAGTTTACATTTAATTTCCATTATTTTGATAAAGGCATTATGCCGAAACGTCAATTAAAAGGAGTATAATCAGAGATTTATTATTATTTAATATCTCTCAGGATAATTAAACTGCGCTTGATATTTTTTCCTGTAGTGTTTTGTAAGATATCATGGTATTTTGCAACAAACTTTAAAAAGAAAACTTGACATTATATCTACTTTAAGTTGAAAAAGTGCAACACAATTCTCCAGTTTTATTAAAAGTGTATGTGGGCTTATCAGTAGCCTCTTTTATATATCAATACTTAAATACTGGGAGTGTAACTTTAAAATTTAAGATGATAGTACTGTCAACTTGAAAGCCAATGTGAAACCATGAAATTGTAATGATTCATCAATATAGAAGAAAAAGCCATGTAGTAAAAGATGTCTTGTTTGTCTCATTTGTTTAACTTTTTGTCATTCAAATATGACAAATTGTATTTAACTCACATTAAATAATATTAGCCGAAGTATATACTGTATCAATGTATGGTGATGTTGTCATACTCCTCAATTTGTGCCTGTTCCAATTAAATTATTGTCCCCTACCAATGAAACCGGAGGGGACTTATGGTTTGCGCTCTGTGTGTCATTCAGTCAGTCAGTCTGTCCGTCACACTTTTCTGGAACTGTTATAAGTTCTTCATATGTTTTCATGAAACTTTAAACATGGATTGATGGCAATATGGAGATTATGCACGTCATTTCATTTTGTTCCTACATCAAGAATTCTGGTTGCTATGGCAGCAAATAAAAAAAATTCTGACAATAGTGGAGTTTCACCGGTAGGGGACCATATAATTATGTTAAATGAAATACATGTACCAGTGTAATATAATTGTTTAAAGTTGATTATCAATTATCAAGCAATATATCGCCTGTTCAGCGCAAAACTGTTCTAACTTACTTTTTTATACAAAAATGACATTTTTGCATTTTTGTCACTGTTTTAAAAAGATACACATAATATTTTTTTTTAAATCAACACATCTCTAAAAATAAGGGTAAAAAAGGGCCAGTTGGCATTTAGTTCTATCTCACTTGATATGATTATTTCAGTGCAAAACTGTTCCAACTTGATTTGGAGCAGTGTTGCGCAAATTAAAATGATCCTGATCACTTTTATTTTTAGTACAACACTGTCCTACATTTGTTGAAATCTATTACCTCACTAGAATAAAGAATGACATCATAGTAAAGCTATAATGTCATTATTGTATGATGTCAAGACATACTAATGTTTGGTCTTGTTATTGTGGGTAATCTGCTGAGAATTAACTATGTTGTGTCCAGACTTGTTGAGATATTTCAGAATTGTGTCCATAATTGTGGGTAAACTGCTGTTAATTAACTATGTTGTGTCCAGACTTGTTAAGATATTGGGAATTAACTATGTTGTGTCCAGACTTGTTGAGATATTTCAGAATTGTGTCCATAATTGTGGGTAAACTGCTGGGAATTAACTATGTTGTGTCCAGACTTGTTGAGATATTTCAAAATTGTGTCCATAATTGTGGGTAAACTGCTGGGAATTAACTATGTTGTGTCCAGACTTGTTGAGATATTTCAGAATTGTGTCCATAATTGTGGGTAAACTGCTGGGAATTTACTATGTTGTGTCCAGACTTGTTAAGATATTTCAAAATTGTGTCCATAATGGTGGGTAAACTGCTGTGAATTAACTATGTTGTGTCCAGACTTGGTGAGATATTTCAGAATTGTGTCCATAATTGTGGGTAAACTGCTGGGAAATAACTATGTTGTGTCCAGACTCGTTGAGATATTTCAGAATTTTGTCCATAAATGTGGGTAAACTGCTGGGAATTAACTATGTTGTGTCCAGACTTGGTGAGATATTTCAGAATTGTGTCCATAATTGTGGGTAAACTGCTGGGAATCAACTATGTGGTGTTCAGACTTGTTGAGATATTTCAGAATTGTGTCCATAATTGTGGGTAAACTGATGGGAATTAACTAATATGTTGTGTCCAGACTCCACACTTATTGAGATATTTCAGAATTGTGTCCATAATTGTGGGTAAACTGCTGGGAATTAACTATGTTGTGTCCAGACTTGTAGAGATATTTCAGAATAAAGGCCATGATCGTCACAATTTATTGCTAGATTATAAGAATAATGTAATGACATTTTTCATACAAAGTTTGTAGGTTGTGTGTAGATTTATAAAATGTTGCAGCTTTTATAGTTACTTTTGCATACTGTTACAATTTGTAACAGATATTACCTGTATTTTAAAAGTTAAAGGCAAAAGTTAGTCTTATTATACAATGCACATTATAAAATCGTTAGACGGTTATGTATATCAATATAATCATTAATAACGGTCTCAATAAGGTAAATGTATTAAAGCAATACCCTTTTCTATGGAACGCCATTACTGACTTCATATGACTGTTGTCATTGTTTGCAGTACATGAATCATTATTTTCAGTGGAATATGCATTATGCTTTGTGCAATTTTCTTTACGTTCGGTACATTCGTCATTATATGCAGTAGTTAAAGCATTACGCGAAGTAGTAACAACATTTTGTTCTGTCAAAACTTCTTGACATTCTGTATATTCGACATTTTGTGATGTAGTTACATTATAACGCACTGTAGCAATATCATTACGTGCTGTGATATCTTCTTCACGTTCGGTTCATTTGTCATTATGGGCTGTAGTTACAGCATTACGCGCAGTAGTTACAGTATTCAGTTATGTGCTAGCTTCTTTAGGTTCGGTACATTCGTCATTACGTGCTGTAGTTACATCATCACATGCAGTAGTCACATCATTTTGTTTTGTGCAAACCTCTTTATGTTACGTACATTCAACATTATGTGCAGTAATTTCATCATAACTTGCTGTGCAAACGTCTACACGTTCAGTACATTTGTCATTACGTGCATTACGTTCAGTAATAACATCATTTCGTGTTGCGCAAATATTATTTACATTCGGTACATTCGTCATTACGTGCAATAGTTTCATCATTATGCGCTGTACTAACATAATTCCATACCGTGCGAACTTCTTTACGTTCGGTATATTTAACATTATGTGTAGTAGTTTTATCAGTATGCGCTGTGCAAACGTCTTAAGTTCGGTACATTCGTCATTACGTGCAGCAGTTACATAATTATGTGCAGTAGTAACAACATTACGTGCTGTGCAAACTTCTTTCCGTTCGGTACATTCGTCATTATGCGCAATAGTTACAGCGTGCTGTTATAAAAACATTACGTGCTGTGTCTTTTCGTGCATTACACATCATTATGTGCACTTAGTTAGAGCATTACGTAGACATTATAGACATTTGCAATAAAAGTCATAATTAATGTTTATGAAGTTGTTTGTGTTATCTTATAGATGTTAGACCTTTAGAATTGCCCAGTGAATGCTTGATTGTAATACCCATTAATGGCACGCTCCCAACCAGATTAAATTTCCTTTCTTTAATTAATGTTTTCTTCTCAATTAAACCATTGTATTTTATTAAATTAATTAGCCCATCTAACATGAATAAATAAGTAATGGTGATAATGTAGAATTCTAAGAATTCAATGAAATTAATAAATCGACTTCAATATTTGACAAAGTACTAATAATAAAATAGTAACCTAATAATATTATTTAAAACAAATGCACAAATATTATATAAAAATACTTCATTTGTTTCAATTTTATATGTTGTTACACAGTTTATAGAAAAAAACAATGGTTGAATTGCATTTGACAAAAATGTACAATGTCATATTTCATTGACATAGTACATTTTAATATTTTCACGTAAAAATTATGCTGCAAAGTCAAAATTATAACCCTTAAACATCTGCTCACAACTTATTTTTAAATATGACAAAAGCAAATAACACTAAAATCTCATATAAAAATATCGGGGTGAATTGTCTTGGGGTGAATTGTCTTTGGGGTGAATTGTCCAAGGATATAAAATTCTGGGGGTGAATTGTCCAGGGGGAGAATTGTCTTGGGGTGAATAGTCAAAGATTCTGTTTCACACTTGCGGGAAAATTACGTCATCCGGTGACACGTATAAATGTTCCTAGTAAGGCCTATCCACAAAACAAAAAGGCGTACCTACCAAGCATAAAGTCGTTTCTATCAAACGTAACGATGTAACCGGTACGGGTAACAGCGAAAGTACTGAATACAATAGAATTTGCATAGCACGAAATTTTAAAACCTCAACACATAATCATATAACTACAGCACACAACGATAAATGTACCGAACGTTAATCTATGTGGACAGAACATAATATTGTTACTACCGTACGTAATGCTGTAACAACTGCACATAATGTTAAATGTACCGAACGTAAAGGCATTTGTTCACACCATAATGCTGTTAATAGTACACGTAATGCTGTTACTACTGCGCATAATGATACATGTACCGAACATAAAGACATTTTGACATAGCTTAATGCTATAACTACCGCACATAATGTTGTAACAACTGCACATAATGACGAACGTACTCAACGTAAAGACGTTTGCACAGCACGACATGATGTTATTACTGCACAAAATGTTGAATGTACCCAACATAAAGACATTTGGAGAGAACATAATACTGTAGCTACTTCACACGATGACGAATGAACTGAACATAATGAAATTTTCAAAGCAAACAGTGAAGCTGCTACTGCGCGTTATATTGTAACTACCGCTCTTAATGAATGTACAGAACGCCAAGAACTTTGCACAGAAAAAAATGAAGTTTGCACAGAAAATAAAACTTTGTCCACGGAACGTAATACTGTAACTACTGCAAGTAATGCTGTAACTACTGCACATATTGACGAATGTACCGAATGTAATTAAGTTTTGACAGAACATAATGATGTAATTACTGCATGTAATGCTGTTAGTACTGCACATAATAACGAATGTAGAGAACGTAAAGAAGATTGCACACGATATAAAGCTTATCCCACCGAAACTAATGATGAATGTACTGCAAACAGCGACAGTGCTCATATAAAGTCAGATATGGTGTTCCATACTTTTCTATTCTTAAACCTTTTCCTTTGAAGTATACTTATTGAGATAAAGCCACCATAACTGTACATTCTGTGTTTATATTGTTTAATCATGTATCAGGTTATATCAATGTAGTTAATTGTATTAATTGCCTTTCATTTCGTATGTACAAGTATGTTATTCATAGTATTTTTGTCAACAGCTGCCTTAAGTGTAGAATTTGACAGTGTTCTTTGAAATTAGCAACTGCATGTGTTTAATACTTTGAATATTCATTATGATATTTAAATATTAATATATAAATACTAAAGAATATGACGAGCATTTTGCATTATTAACAAACAAAATGTTAATATATTATGTAAAGTTTTGTGTACCAGAAATTTAATAAAGTGTTCATAAATAACCTAATAGTTTATATCTTAAATGATTATTGTTTAAAACAACCATAATTAAATAAGATAGAATCATAAAGTCACTTGGAGCAGTGTTGCACATATTTAATATAAGCAAACAACAATAATTGTTAGGTGGAATACTGTTCTAACTTGAGTTAGAACAGTGTTCCACTAAATAAAAAACCCATATAGACACAGTTTTAAGTGGGAAAACTGTTCTAACTGCAATAATGTTTAATATCTCTTTTAAAATTTATTTATTTATTTAGTAAAGAGCTATTTTATAAAGTACTTGAATATTACATCATTAGAACAAAAACATATGACATATCCAAAGAAGCAACATAAAACCACAGTTTTTTCTTCTTCCTGAAAACTTTTGTAAAATGGAGTTGGAACAGTGTTGCGCTGAACAGGCGACATGTGTTTTTTCATTAATATGCAAGATGCTTCTTTAAAAATGAAAATTTATTCATTTTATCTTAAAAAGATTCATAATGCTAGGCATGGCATAACCAAAGTACTCACAATTTTGCTTCCAACATCAAAATTGGTGTAAACATTTTTTTTGTATTAAATATCGTTACACATTTTAATCTTGGTTTTACAACAAAATCAGTAAATTGTTTAAGTAAAACCATAATTACTTACCTTATTCAGTTATTCACTTATAAGTGCACTTGTTACAGTATCGCACTAAAATTATTTCAGAGTCAAATGAAGTTATGTGCAAATTGATCAATTAATATAATATTACTTGGAAGCGATATACTGAAATACATTTTATCTAATATTTTTTTATGCCCCCAGAACATAGGTTCTGGGGGCATTTTAAAATCGCACGGTCCGTCAGTGAGTGAGTCAGTCAGTCAGTTGGTCCGTCCGGATTAGTTTCCGCTCAATAAGTCAAGTAATTGTAATCAGATCTTCACCAAACTTCATGAATATGTGTAAGGCTATAACATCTAGTTCAAGTTTGATAATCGGCCAAATTGACTTAGACACTCCTGAGTTACGGCCCCTGAATTATCGTAAAATTGGGATTTTTCTCGTTTCCGCTCAATAACTCGAGCAAATGTCATAGGATCTTCACCAAACTTCATGAAAATGTGTTAGGCTATAACATCTAGGTCAAGTTCGATAATTGGTCAAATTGACCCAGATACTCCCGAGTTACAGCCCTTGAATTATCGTAAAATTGTTTTTTTTATCTCGTTTCCGCTCAATAACTCGAGCAAATGTCATAGGATCTTCACCAAACTTCATAAAAATTAGTAAGGCAATAAAATCCAGGTTAAGTTCAATAATTGGCTAAATTGACCAAGACACTCCTGAGTTACGGCTCTTGAATCATCGAAAAATTGAGTTTGTTCTCGTTTCCGCTCAATAACTCAAGCAATTGTCATCGGATCTTCACCAAACTTCATAAAAATGTGTAAGGCAATACAATCTAGGTTAAGTCCGATAATCAGAAAAAATTACCTAGGCACTTCTGAGTTATGGCTCTTGAATCATCATAAAATTGCGTTTCCGCTCGAAAAATGCTCATAACTGCTATGTCGCTTTAGATGTAACTTTCATATTTGGTATGCATGTTTATATGGACAAGGCCTTTTATTACGCACACAAACTTTGACCCCTTTGACCTTGACCTTGAACTAAGGGTCCGCGTTTAGGTTTCAAAATCTGCATTTAGGTTTCGAAAAAGCGTTTTTTGGGGGCATATGTCTTCCGATGGAGACAGCTCTTGTTTGTTTTAAAACTTTATAAAAATGGTCACAGTGTTAAAATCAAAACTGAATCTTTTATAACAATCAGTTTTTTTAACTTTCCTGTAAAATTTGGAAATATTGACTAATCACTGTTTTGCATTAAGGTGACGATATGTAACAAACAACAAAATGTAAATATTAAACACCTGTTATGCAGCAAACTAATAGTTAAATAAAATAAAGAAAGGCTATGTATATCTCAATTTTTTTTTACACAGTTATGCTTTTATGAAGTGACAAAGTTACAGTTGGGGGCATTCGTGTTGTGTGGACAAATTTCTTGTTTATTAACAACTCTATACTCTATTGATAATATATAATTGTTCTTCTTTCTTTGTTGTGATCAAGTTTGAAGTTTGAGTAATGTGTTTTAAAATTAAAGATAACAATATTGTAGACACTCTTATTGGTACAAAAGATACCCCCCCATCAAATTTAGTAATTTCTAAACATTACTTATTTTAAGCCGGTAAGTAGTTTACATCAAGGAGAATTTACTACCAATTCCCATCTTTTATGCTCTTTTTATTTGACCTGTTTGTTGTTTATTCGAGTTTTATTCCCGGTGAGAAGTGGTACTCTGATATTTATGCCCCCCTTGAAGAAGAGGGGGTATATTGTTTTGCACATGTCGGTCGGTCTGTCTGTCTGTCCGTCCCTCGGTCCATCCACCAGATTGTTTCCGGATTATAACTCAAGAACCCTTAGGCCTAGGATCATGAAACTTCATAGGTACATTGATTATGACTGGCAGATGACCCCTATTGATTTTCAGGTCACTAGGTCTAAGGTCAAGGTCACAGTGACTCCAAATAGTAAAATGGTTTCCGGATGACTAACTAAAGAATGCTTACGCCTAGGATCATGAAACTTCATAGGTTCATTGATCATGACTGGCAGATGACCCCTATTAATTTTCAGGTCACTCGGTCAAAGGTCAAGGTCACAGTGACTCGAAACAGTGAAATGGTTTTCTGATGAAAACTCAATAATAATTAGGCCTAGGATCATGAAACTTCATATGAATATTGATCATGACCGGCAGATGACCCCTATTGATTTTCAGGTCACTAGGTCAAAGGTCAAGGTCACAGTGACAAAAAACGTATTCACACATTTGCTGCCACTACAACTGACAGCCCATATGGGGGGCATGCATGTTTTTCAAACAGCCCTTGTTTGTATAACAGCCTTATGGAGAATGTTGGTACAAAAGGCAATAACATTTGCACATTAAAATATACATTTGTACGCTTCTTTTCATGTGTTTTACAAAATATTTTAATCGAAATTTAATGTTGTATTTATACTGTTGAAGGTGCTAGATCAACGGGGTTTTTCTAAGGATAACACACGGGCTGGACAGAATGTAAGCACACCATTAAGACTATCACAAGTTATTAAAGTGCAGTTGTAAAAATATTTAGTGCATAAATGACAGTTTTTCTTTTAGTTTGTGCCGATATCTTACGATTTAAGAATAACTTTTTTAAAACGTCTGCAATCGTTGACACAATTTCAAGCTGCGTGCTGCATACCTGTGTAAATGAATGATGTACACATCAAAGTTTTGAACAAGAACGCAGGCTTATTAAATAGAGTGATTCTACTGTATTACTCATTGGGATAAGCAGCGTAAAAAAACTGTATTTTTATGAACAAGTTGAAATTCTTAAGATAAATAATTGTATAAAGTTATTTGAAAAAGCACAACTTACTGCATGGTGCGTTTACATCCATTAACGTTCAGTTGTGAACCCCAAACAGTCACATGATCCTGCAACCTGTATTTTATTTTCATAATTAAACATTCATTAATAATATCCAAAATTCAAGTATGCTATTTATATAATTATGGCTGTTATGATAAGAGATATATTAATTATTTTTTAAAATTGAATTGTTTTTTTGTATACAACTTTATGTGCCCGAAATATTTGTTACTTTACAGCTTCATCCAGTGGCATTGTAAGCAAACGCCCTAACCAAGTTGCCATTGGTCTTTATTTATTAATAAATAAACATGCCTAGTCCAAGGATTGAATAATGGTCAGCTTATATTCATATTGTTGTTCTTTTTGTAGCTCACCTAATTGCTCAGGTGAGCTTTTGTGACCGGTCTTTGTCCATCGTCTGTCCATCCGTCCGTTCACATTTGTTTGTAAACACTCTAGAGGCCACATTTTTTGTCCGATCTTCATGAAACTTGGTCAGAAGCTTTTTCCCAATGAAATCTCGGTTGAGTTCGAAACTGGGTCGTGCCGGATAAAAAACTAGGTCACTAGGTAAAAAAAACAAAAAAACTTGTAAACACTGTAGAAGTCACATTTCATGCCCAACTAATCTTCTTGTAACTTTGTCAAAATGTTTGTCTTAATGATATGTTGGTTGAGTTTAAATGTGGTTCAGGTCCGTTGAAAAACATGGGCGCCAGTGGGCGGGGCAGTTTTCCTTATTTGGCTCTAGAAAAACCTTGAAAACACTCTAGAAGTCACAATTTTTTACCAATCATCATGAAAGTTGGTCAAAACATTGGTTTTATTGATATATGAAAAATGGTCTAGATCGGTGAAAAAACATGGCCGCCCACTTTGAAAATGGTTCCGGTCAGTTGAATAACATGGCTGCCCGAAGGGGTGGTAGGGGGGGGGCAGTTTTCTTATATTTATTTAGTAAAAAAAGCTTGTTAACACTCTAGAAGTCACATTTTTTGCCCAATCATCATGAAACTTGGTGAACAGATTTGGTTTTATATATATCTCAGATGAGTTCGCAAATGGTCCTGATCGGTCTTCAAATTGACGTTTATTTTATGTCAAACAAAGTTATGAAGTGCAATGTTGAATTTTTTTGCTGATCATCTGTCTACAGTATCGGCGTTTTGATAACAGTATGTGTTATGTGTTGGTAATGTAATACATTATCATATATTGCTAAATCCACCTTTCAAAAAGATGTGTTGTTTTACAGATCTTTTGGATATTACAACTGTCTGTCTGTCCATATTATCAACATAATCATGACTGAGGGCAGCCAACGTTATAATGCTCCGAAAATAATCAAGACTTATTTGCATCCTTAATTGAAGACAGCTCAAAGTTTATATCGTTTTGGAATGAAAACATACGCTATTTTGAAATAAAAAAATAAACTGCTTCTTCGAAGATGTGCTGTTTTTTTATATTTGCTTCGTTATTTTGAATTGAAACTTCAAAAATTGCAAACAAAAAATATTAAAAAGATATGTTAAAAATCAGTGTGATGTGTCGGATTTTTATCGAGTGTCTTTATGCCTTACATATTGGAAAACTGATGTTGTGAAGTCAAAGATGAGCTATCCAACCACCGAGCCACCCTCATCTACAACAATAGGCTACTAAGTTCTCTGATAACTAGCAATGTAATTTGCATATGTTGCTCGATCTGCTCCAGTAAGTTATTGGTATTAAGGAGCTGCATGATGAAGCCAAGTTTGTTGTTTTAAGAACATATTTCGAAGAAAAAACATTGTCTAGTGAACAGTCGCCATCTCTTTAAAAACTCGCATTTTTTATATTGTTTCACCATTTGCGACAAAGTGGATCAACAAAGGTAATTCTGCTCTTGACTTCGCGCAAGGTTTAACCCAGTCTGGTATCGTGTAGTGATATTGTTATAAAATCTATTTTAAGTCGCATATTTAAACTGTGGTGGAGCACAAAGTGACAAAAACACACATCTCTACACGATGACACATGTTATTGGAATTAAAACTATACATGACAAATACAGAACAGATGGGTAAACGCTGTTCAATATATTGATTGGGTTGGTTATCCAATTAATTGTCCAAAAACGTGATATAACAAGAAAGAACGTGTATTAAATTTCGATTAAGATCGTGTGCTCACAATGATGAAATGCTTCAGTTGGCAGACGGGGACATCGTGTACCGAAATAATTCATTTATTTTGCCACTTTGTCGCTTTTATCACGAATTCAATCTTTAAACAAATCCTGCAATTTTAATTCGCTGTGTGCTGCTTTTTACAAATAAAATGTTTGTTTTATCTAGGATGCGCAACTGCATTTAAACGAAATTTTGTGGCACGCGAAAATTCATCTAGGAATTTTTCAATCAATTTTATATGGAAATAGGTAAACTTGGTAATTCTTAGACTGAATGATGTTGTTTAAAACGTACTGTTGATATCCATACACATTATTTTGAAGTTTGTGTAATATCAAAACAAACAATACATTTAATAAAGAAAACCAAATTAAGTAAGTCGATATATTGTTGTAAATAGCTGTGTTGGGAAATTAGACTCGATATAGCTCGACAATATATTATTAATCGGTTTTGTTCGTGCACCTATTTCACGAAGTTAATGATTCAATGACCGTAATTCAATATAAAATTTACCATGTCACCGGATCTTTCGATTGCTTTACGGTAGGGTAGCTCAAGCATCAACAAACATGTATAACGGAAAGACCGGTTTAACACTGTATAGCGATATTTTGATACGATAGGTTTTTGTTAAATGGGGGAAAATATGAGCGGGTTAGCAATTCATGTCCTTATGTGCAGGTATGTAACGCCGGTGTATGATTAAAGCTTAATTTTCTGATTTGATTGATTTGCTGGTCATAACTCTGTATTTACTTTTGCTTAAAATCACATGTGTATGGTGCCATAGAGCGGTCATATGGAGATTTGTTCAAAGTTTGGTAAAATAACAATGTTTAGACAAAATGTCATAAAATCGAAAAAGAATGTATGCATTTTATATTGAAGATAAAGAACACTCCATACTGACAATCTAAAAAAATATCCATTTCTTTAATAATATTATTCAATCAAAATCGGAAAGAAATGAACGTGTGTATCGCTTTACATCAAATATTTTGCAAAACAACGTGGATTTCCAACATACAGTTCGAACATTGATTCATATTCAAACGCCCACGGCGTAGAGTGGTAGCGTTCTAGCTTTTTCTCCGAGTAAGAAACTCTGTACAGGCTGACTTTTTATTTTATCTTTTCCTTGTTATCATCATTTAAACCTATGGCAAATATTATAGTTTTGCAAGTACATTCATTATTCATTCATTTTTTTTTTGCAAGATGTATCTGCCAAAAGAAGGATTGAAAGTAACCAATATTTCAGTTTTAAATGAATTATTAAAAATGCAAGCGTTGTAATATTTATTTTAATTGTTGGCATAATGTATTGTAAATTCATAATACAGACAAAATTCGCATAAGTAATATTCATTTTAAAGACCTGATGCGCAAATACATTCACATAGCTCATAACGGGTAATGGTTGACGTTAGCAGATAATTAACACCAAAGAAGCGTGCGTTTTATATGTATTGTGGACAACTTTAGGCACATTATATTAAGTATCAATAAAATGAAAGTGATACGATCTATTTTGTCGGAAAATATCACGAAACATGTCACATAGGAGAGTGATATATCTGGTAACCTAGCAGTCACAAGAAACGAGACGTATATCACTTTGTGTCACTTTTTGTCATTGAATTATAACAAATCATAATGATGAAAAATGGAACACATAAAAAGTTCATCGGGTTTCAACTGTTCTAATGAATGTTTGGTTATCGAGAGGCAATTATATGCCCCCTTATACTTATATAAGATTGATATTGGTCAATGTTTAAGAATAAGTACATATGAGAAGCTTTATAGATTTTTTCTATATAAAATATGTTGTTGTTTTTTAATGACCATACTTAGTAGCACGTTATTAATTGCAATTATTTTTAATAGGTAGTAAACCGTAATTAACCCTTTGTAAAGTGCCCATGGGAGTGGTTGACGTAAGACAATGGGAAATTTAACTGATTTGCCCTATTTGTATACATAAACCTTTTAGTCGTATCGCCATTTAAAAAAATGCATGCATACTGTACATGCCAGTGTCAGTCAATGTTGATGAGAAATAACAAGAAACAAACATATTTATACACCCGTGTACAACTGAAATAATACTTATTTTAAATCGTTGCTAAAAATAGTCTATATACAATATATCTTTACCATTTTGTCTGACATGGACTACACGTGTATGTGAATCTGAAGCCTTGATCAATACGTGTATCTTCTTTCTTTCAGTATTTTGGTTATGCCAGTATTGATGATTATGTCGAAACAGATATTGCATCAAGTTATTATAATAAACTACAAATATGGTTTTACAAATACTATACAAAATATTAACATTTAAGCAGAGGCGGTTTAATGCCAATTTGGAGACAACGATGGGAAAATATTGTTTTGGTTAAACAGTTTGCAGTAAGCATTTGTTTCATATTTATTTTAATTATGGTGACATTATAGTGGATGTCCACAATTTAAACATGTATTTAGATCTGAGATAACAAACATTAAGACATAACGTATTAGAATAATTGTTAAATGGTAAGTGTGATCTCTCATTTACTTAAAACTCCGCTCGAAACAATTCATAGTACAATCGGAATTACATTTCATGTATTTAAAAAATGCTATCCCTATCAAACTACTTTCATCAGGTCATATTCAATTATATAAATTATTTTAAAATTATGAATATGGCATGCTGGGACAGATGAGAAAACATGCACTCTATCATATGTAGAGTCAATTTATGATTCACAAAAACTCTTTTCAACATTATTAATATGATGAATGATCTTAATTTGAGATCAGTGTGTACCAAAAAACTATGATTTATTCATTGTATGAAACGTTCTTTTGATATAGTTGGTGATATTATAATGTGTTTATAAAAGAGCGTTTATATATGTGCGACGCTCGCCGTCAGGACACTTCCACGAATGCGAATCGCTGTTTTTAATACGAATAATGCATGTTTGACTGGTTGAGAAACCACATTCCAAACTCCACGCAGCGGTAATATACCCACGGCTAATGGCGATAACCACTGCCGTCACAAGAAAGTCATTCTAGATCCGATAGGATTTTGTTTTAAGGATTATATTATGTAACGTAGTATCATTTTCTTTTATATTTTGAAAATGGTGTATGGTAAGTTTAGGTTCATTATAAAAAAAACGGAAAATTATTGTACCACGTGGCTCGGCTATCATTGTGTGGTTGGTTATAACGACAGGGATTTGATCGAGCTATGCTAGAGCTATGCTAGGAACAAGTCAAAGGTCTCAAAGATTCCTGGTGTTTAATGACTTTTACACAAACGGTGCAAACGTCAGAAAGTAATACTTTATGCAAACAACAACTGCGTAAGTGCCTCGGTCAAAACAATTCTAATAAATTGATTTTTCTCCTATTTAAAATATATGTGAGTAGAGAGGCTAAATTGTTGAACGGTCAATCAGTAAACACAAACACACTATTTTTGCCATATAAGGTTCTGAAATCTTTTAATATGTTACTATAACCAATAAATGTCATCAGTGTATGGTAATCGTACACATGTAGCCTGTGGGTTTGTATCAGCTCAATTTGTCCGAATTACTACGTGGAAAGTTATTTTTACGCTTCGCTCAACCAGACTTAGTATGAAGCCCCACATTTCATATCGTATTGGCGTTGTAAACTGAACTGCAAAATACGTATAAACATCGTCTTGAAAATAAAGTAATATCAATACAATGGAGTGCGGCAATATAAATACGTATAGAATTTGCACTGTTATGGTAAACCACGGGTCCGTATTTGCACACCTAATGTAGTATGAGACCGCGCGCAAAAGCTTTTGACGTGTGCCAGGATATATCATCTTGTTTTGTCAAGAGATGATATCACTTTATATTAATTAGTGTAATTTATAAACGTCCATGCCATGAATGGTTATATAAGATGCTATCATTTGAAAAGACAGCCAATTTGCGTGACATAAACTGAGACAATATGCACATGTTTTTGATGATATTCGCTAAAGATGTAGACCATAGTAGTTCAAACTTTTTTTATATTTGTACGTAGCTCTCAGTTTATTTCTTTTTAACATGAGTTTTGTATACAAATTTTTATTAACCTTATAAGCTATTGTGACCGTAACATGTGTTTGCAAGTGTCACGAATGTAAATGCCCTACCCAACAAACATGTAGCTATAACGTTGAACGAAATGGCCACATGCTGTAATACGGTTTGCCTTCTGCAGTTGCAGCCGAATTTTCACTATGTATATTTAAATATCAATTTAAAAAATCATGCCTTAATATCCACAAAAGCGCCAACTTGCTGAGTTAAGATGAAATATGGTGAATCAGCAAAATCCATTATTGACGATAGTATTTCAGAAACAAGCAACATATAGTAACATTTCAGACCATCCTTATGCATGTCAAAGTGTAATGCCCTAATTACTTAGCTTGGGTGTATAAGACCAAGGGTTAGGGTTAGGGTTAGGATTAGGGTTAACCCTAATCCTAACATTTCAGACCATCCTTATGCATGTCAAAGTGTAATGCCCTAATTACTTAGCTTGGCTGTATAAGACCAATACTTATGACGACAAACAATTACATCAAATGTTAATTTGATTTTAGCCTTAACGTGAATCTAGTGCATGTATATTTTTTAAGCAGCGTCGTAGTATACAGTTCATTTAGGGAATCGATAGATTTACACGTTTAGCATAAATACTCACAATCAACGAATATTTCGTAAAATATTTATAAATTAATGTTAAACAGTAAAAAATCAGTTTTCCTTATAGCAAAAGCCAACATTTCAACGCTAGATGTGGTCTGGTCACATAGATTTAACGAGATACAAAATGCGCGTTTTTAATGTTTGTTTGACAATAAACTCCGTGTGAATTTCCCACGACAATATCCAAACATTTACGAACGAACGCGAGATTGGCTTCCGGCAGCTCATGAGAACTACGTCGTGCACTTTTACCACAAATGAAGAAAACCATACAATGTAAACAGTTATCGAATAAGCTTACATTATGTTGTGGTCTCATGCATTCATGACCCAGTATGTGATTAACCTATCCTGTAATAAATGATAAAGAACAGACATAGTTAAACTCGCTTTAAAGTTTATTTTAACAATAATTCTTATTCTAGCAATACCATTCATCTGGCCATCACTGGGTAAAACACATGCTATGTTTTAAGGTTTCGCATCTAATTGTATGAACCAATGGCCTTGGTGTTAAAATTATGTAGGAGCGAACGTCCGCCTAGTCAAAATTAGCGTAAGAGCGATTGTCCGTGGGAGCGATTGTTCGGATACCCATTACAGAGAAATGCCAAGCTGTTCATTGTTTATGAGATCAATAAATTGTACTCATAATTACAATCCATGCCCAAACCCTTCTCAATTTACATTTTTATCTGAGTAGTTCAATATTACATACAGAATGGTGTTCGTAAATAATATTACTATTTTAAGTAATACTATTCCATTTCCATTTTAAAATGTATTTTAATTATCTGTGTAATAGACAGTAATTTATTTTAGTTAAATATCAGTACAAGAACGTTTACATAATTATTTTTTACCAACACTTTGATTCGCTCATACTTTCTTAAGTTATTGACATATTATTGAAACAAGCCCAAATGTTATTTTTGATACTTTGTTGGTTAGTTAGCTGAAGCCTAACTCATTTATGTTATCTTAGTATCTTATTATCTCGTGGGATGTATTTGTCATTTTTTATCGCTGTTCCACTGATTAACCTATTTGACCTCAATAATAAGAGATGGGTTGTAATATTGGGTAAAATATTTGGGTTTTCTTTATGTAAGAAATATTGACAAGTATATCAATGGCGAGTGTGCATGACGGTCAAAAGATTAAATATTTGGATCTGGTGTATGTTTAACAACAAAGGGGGAACATTGCTGTTGACAAAAGGCTTAGGCTGTATTTGCATTATTTATTTGTATCACAATGCTGATTAGCGTGTACATACTTGAATAGTGACTTCTCCAGTCCTAAGTTGTAATTCAACCAACCAACAACAAGCACGTAAAGAACACTGACCAATGGGATTCATAACTGAGTTTCACGGGGCATATGTTAGAGGGAAATAGTCAGTAAGCGTTTAGACCTAGAGGTGTACAGATGGAAAAAGACACAATCATGTAGCAATCACAACGTATTTGTATAACTGAAATATTAGTTAAGTCAGACATTAAATTGGACTAGAAACTGATATATGTTGAATATTTTATCCTACATTATGCAGAGAAACCAACATAAATAGGGAGAGACGGACTTGCCCCATGCGCGACACGAGAAAATGGTAGTTAATGCAAAACTCGTCATCTTGGCAATACGCGCATGACGAGATATCGAATGATAGGCTACACACCAGTAATGTAAGAGTAATGAACATTGCTAGTAACTATGTGTCGTCCATGAACTATGAACGATTACGTGATATAACTAAGCCGTAAATACATACATGCGTATAATATATTATTAATCCATTTCTTACGAGTAACATCCTTGGCAAAACCGAAAAGTCCCTAGTATCCCTTTTCCGCACGTTCTTTGCACCCGAAAGCAACACACTGACGGTCGAATAACGATTGTCGTGCAAAAAAAAAACACACAGAAAAAGCACACGTTTTTAATAAAACTTGTATAAAAAGAACTGTATTAACATAACACGATATTGTGTGTAAAAGTTGACGTTAAGCGCGACGTTTTCACGTTTCGATCCGTTATAACAATGGACGAGTTTTCGTTTCATGTGCGTTGAGTGAAAGTGACGTCACAACCAAAATAGGTGGCGGAAATACCCGGGTGGTTTACGGAAAACAAGATCATCGTTTTTTAGTATCAAAATATTTTTTGCCATTGCTCTTGATGATACCACTCGTTTAAGAATATACATATTAATAAAATAGCATTTTTCGTTATAAAATCGGCATTGGACCTTTAATATATAAAACATGAAAAGGGAAGGAAGATTAGCGTGCAAAATAGCAGGTCTCTTTGCGGCTTTGAGAAAGTTGGGCCCGCAGGCATACGGATTGGAGTACATGCATGCAAGCAAGCACGGGAAGGCAAACTGGCGGGCATTTAGGAAAGCAATATGAAACTGAAATTCATACAATTTTATAACTTAGTGAACTGTCGACGTGTCTTACAGAGAGCAGTGCGTGCCCAGATTGTTTTCAGCAGTCGTGCTACCATTTCAGGCATGGCCATGAAACATAGTTTGATGCGGTGGTAATATTCAATTGATATCATTACTTATCGATTTCATACGCAGTAAAAAAACAACATCTTATTTGCATTAATCTATATAAAAAAACATCAAACTCCAAAAACGTCTGTGTAATCTAATATAAAAGGACAAAAAACTTGAAGGTCAGAAGGTTTTATCACCCTTCATGGCTTTTAATATGAATGTGATACATTTTTCACATTTGGTCAGGTATTTCTGCGCATCATTTTAGCGCACAAAAAGTACTATTCTTATATTCTTTGTTGTATTAAAAATTTAGTAAATGGTTGCAAAGAAGAATTTAGCAACAATTTTACTTAAATATTCCAACTATTCAGCTATTAACGCGAGTCCTTCATAGTCTCGATTATTAATTTCGTGACAATATCTGGGGCTTACATCGCTTGCCCATCACCCGTCTTCCGGGCGTTTATGTCTGTTTGCCGTAACAGCCTCTCTCGCTTCCCCACCATTATTCAATATTTTCCAACGTATGTAAAACAAAGTATTGCGCGTGTGAATGAATGTAATGTGTTTGCATTGATTAACAAGCAATGTTTTTGTAAAGATTATAGAAAAAAAAGTTAAGTATATATTTTTCGTTATCAGACCTTCATGACAAAGAGGTTAATTGTATTTCTGAAAATGAAGGAATAAAAAATCGCGCAAGCATTGATTTGAAATTCTCATACCTTTCACCTCGTCAGCTGTGCAAAATGCACGATCAGAGTCATTTACTTTGCCGGTTCGACACAAAATTCATCTTGAACTTTTTTTGTTATAGGGATGAAAACGCTCGGGGATGTATTTGTATATGATTGAATTTTAACACCTGCACAAATAAGCGCCAACTCCTCGAAATACGAACAGTTTGCCGTTCGTTTTTGCAGCTTTCGCTTTAACACTTATTCGGCCGTTTTGCCACAAGCTCGTATTGTCTGAAATGGAACTTTGTTCAAAACAATCTTGAGCGGGACCAGATGATATGTGTATTGTAGATTATTTTTGTTTTTCTAACTTAAATCAATTTGAATACAATTATTCAGTTCAGTTTTCAATTTTATACAAGAGGATAACTACATAGAATAACAAATCCGCATACGAATAAATGTAACCAAGGATTATAATTTTGATAGGATTACATTATCCATATCTATATTTGTACAATTGGCTACCGGTTAACAGCCCGAACATCAATATACGTTTGTTCACAGTGTCCTCTTCAGTTTGCAACCCATGTAGTAGTATTCATTTGTCATAGGGTGATTATAATGTCATAGGTTGATTAAATCGATGTTATATTTCAAAGCCACTATCTTTAAGTAGGCATAGTCAATTGTTATTAGAATTGTAGTTGTAGTATTAGTAGTGTTTAACCACTATTGTTATACTTCATGCTAACACCGTTTATGCGCACGAGCACTTGATTGATAATCCTTTTCGCGCCACTGTCCAAAAGCGGTAGCGACGGTCAGATAGCTAGACGCCATTTGAATGTGCTGATTTAGCAGTTGTTTATAAATACATCTGCAGGTATTTCATGTTATTATTATTATTATTATCATTACTATTATTATTATTATTATGTTTATTATTATTAATATTATTATTATTATTATTATTATATTGAAATAATATTGTGTTGTTAAACATGTCGATGCGGTTGCATTGTTTGCATTGTTATATGTTTGCTATATTGAAATGATTTATCATCTATTCTTTAACATAAAGCCATTTATCTTCATATTATAATTTAATGCTATTGTTGCAGATTAATTCATATTTATTTGTCTGCACGGGGAAATTACACTTAGAAACATCAACCGTTGTTGGTATTATTCTCCACCCACTACGGCTGGCGAGGCCGGCAACACATTACCGGATTCAAAAATATTTTAAACCAGTGGTTTCCTTTCTAATATGTCAGTTCAGGAAAAGGCTCACGATAACAAACATACAATTTAACCAGGATATCATTCTTGTACATTGAACGAAGACAAGTTGGATAGTTAAAATGTTGAAAATTGTGCGTGTGGTTATGCTTATATTTTACGCTAAAGTTATGGTAGCCCCAATAACCCAAGCACGTGAGTAGTACTTACGTCATGCATGATTTACGGTTTCAATATGTGTCTTGTTCTGAGAAAACTGGGCATAATGCATGTGCGTAAAGTGTCGTCCCAGATTAGCCTGTGCAGTCCGCACAGGCTAATCAGGAACGACACTCTCCGCCTGAACAGGATTTTTGCTAAGAACAGACTTTCTTTAAACAGAAAAATGTCATAAAAGCGGAAAGTGTCGTCCGTGATTAAACTATGCGGACTGCACAGGCTAACCTGGGACGACCCTTTAAGCACATGCATTAAGCCCAGTTTTCTCAGAACACGACTCATATGTATTAGGTGGTAACGAGCTAACAGTTAACACACCGCTAGATGACGGGCCCCAGACATTGGGAGGGGGTAGCAGCATGGGGGTAGCTACTTATGCCGAGTTCCTGTGCAATATGCAACATTAAACTACTATATTTATAAAAAGATTATATTTATAAAGTAAAACAGATTTATGTAAAGGTTGATTGAAAGCCTGGGGACAAGACATCGAGCCAATAACTCTTGACAGATCAGAAGACTATGTTGCATATGCGTTTACAAATTCGGATAATTAATGACCGGGATCGCACTCGGAAACAAATTTAGATTCTAACTGTACACAGTTTCCGATTTTTTAAAGATTTTGTTTTTGTTATTTTGTATTTTGTTCTTGACTAGATAGTGGCATGATTAACATTCTGACTAAGTTTAATGAATATTAAGTTATAAATGTGGCTTCTTGAGTGAAAACAATGTTAGCAGTAGACCCAGGTTCTAAGCCAAAAGTGAATCGAACTTGGCTGTGATAATGTCAAGATAAACATTTCGACTAAGTATCATCAACATTTAACAATAAACGTTCAATTCAGTTTTTCTGGGATTTAGCCGGGAAACCTTTTAAATCAATCATCCAAGAACAACTTTGCTTAAATATTGTCAAAATTAATAATCTGACCACATTTCACCAAAATTGAGTACCAAACATGGCTTTACGAAAGTTTTGTTTTTCAAATTCGGCCTGGTGAACATGTTTATGACCCTTCAAAATAACAACCTGACCAAGTTTCATCAATATCGAGTCAAAAATGTGGCTGCCTTAGTGCTTATGCGCTAAAAGTTGACACCGACACCGCTAGAAGACAGAAACTAGACATAGACTTGATGGCAATATGCCACATTGAGCACTTCACCAAACAATACCTGCCGCGTTGGTATTCTAACTAGGCGTAATAAGTTCAAATATGAAGCTTAAACACGTACATGTTTTATGTTGCATCACATGGTGTTGAATGATGACGAATGTAAATTACGGCACTGGTATATATTGATATTTCAGTTTCAACGACAACGACTACCGCCAACTATTCAACTTTGGAAACATCAACATATACAAACGGTAAATATTTATTTGATTATTTCGGTATGGACACTTATCATTTTGTGGATACTCATCGATCTAATTAATATAACTTGAAACAGTCATGTTTAAGTATGTTTAATACGCTAGGTTATTGGGATGTTAACTTAAAGGAATGAAACCGTTACAAGTTTGAAAAGTGTGTTGGCATGTTTAATATTTAAAGCAAACGAAAGTGTAGCTCACTTAAGTATTTTGTTCATTATATGCGTAATTCCCGTCATTATAGATTAAAACATAACAACATTATTAGCGACCTTGAAATCGAAGAAAAGTGTTGTTGTTGTTTTTTAACTTGGTCATAAAAAATAAATACCTTTCCAAGTAATGTAATTGTTTCACGTTGAATTTATTCAAAAGACTTGTTAACCAATGTCATAATTGTAAGTCAAGAGGCATATTCAAAATCCCGGTCGTGTAAATACATGGCGTTGATAATGTTAAACACTAATATAAGTACATCTTATGGATACTCCCCGATGATGCGATTTGTCGATGGAATTGTTTATTTGAATTTTTTTTTGGACCAAGACATTAAGTCTACAATTTTTTTAAGAATTAGGAGTCTTTGTTGTGTTTAGATTTCAAATTTGGATCATTAATGTCATGTCCGGAATCTCACTCGGAAACAAATTATCATTCAAATATGAACTAGCTCGACAACCATTTATGCGAAATAACCTTACAATATGCACATCTCTATCCTTTAGAAATAGTACATTGCTTTTAATACATACCAGATGTAGTAACTTGACCAAGGAACCGATGATATAACTTGCTTAAGATTTGATTAATTAATTGGATCGATTTTTCGTTTCTTTTTAAAGAATAATTTATCTTGTAATAAATTGGTTTGCCCCCTCTTAACAGTTATTGGGTCCTTGTGAAGATAAAGATTATGACGAAATTGTATGATTTTTAGTCTTAAATGTGGTCTCACAAGTTGTAATTATTTTTGACCCAAATTTTCAACTCAAATATCCACATTCAAACTGAGAAGTTATAGTGTAAAGATAAACTTTTTGCTTAGGTCTCATAAAGATTAAAAAATCCATTCCGCTTCAAGATCGGTTAATAGAGTTTTTCTAATATCTGACCGGTTACCTATTAAAACAACATGTCAAAAATCGACATTTGCCGAAATATTGTCAAGACTAATTCTGACAACGTTTCACTAAAATTGAGTCGTAAATGGGGCTTTGTGATTCTTTTACCTATATGGCCTTACGACCATGTTTTGACCCTACACTATAATAAAAATCTGACTAAATTTCATCAAGATTGAGCCAGAACTGAGTCTGCTTAAGTGGTTTTGTGCTGAAACTTTGCATCGACAGTGCTAGAAGACAGTGCTGGAAGACGGACAACAGACATTTACCTAATTTCAATAGCTCCCATTGAACATAACAGACAACACCTGTCGCGTGGTCATATACTCTTATTATGCTTAATTATTTCAAATATGCAGCATAAACACATACTATCTATGAAGTTAAAGCTTTTTGTATGGCATTACATGGTGTTGAATGATATAGAAATAGAATATACATGGCGACACTAATATATTGATATTTCAGTTTCCGCGACAACAGCTACCGCCGACCTCTATCAAACAACGGAAACGTCAACTTACACGGACGGTCAATAGTTATCTGATTGTTTCAGTATTAAACAGTAGATACATCATTTCACAGAAACTCACATATGTAGTTAATGTTCCAAAACAGCATAGCTTTGAGTATCTTAAATATGCATGGCTACCTTTACTTCAACTTCCTTGATGAAATAGACTTAAACAAGTGAAACAAATACAATGTCGAAAATGTGTTTGTCTAAAATTGCTTAATCAAGATTGAGCAAGAACTGAGTCTGCTTAAGTGGTTGTGTGCTGGAACTTTGCATCGAAAGTGCTAGAAGACGGACAACAGACATTTATCTATTTAAAATAGCTCACATTGAACATAACAACAGACAACACCTGTCGCGTAGTCATATACTTTTATTATGCTTGATTATTTCAAATATGCAGCATAAACACATTTTATTTATTAAGTGAGAGCGTTTTGTATGGCATCACATGGTGCTGAATGATGAAGAATATACATGACGACACTGTTATATATATTTATTTATTTTATTTCAGTTTCCGCGACAACAACTACCGCCGACCTCTACCAAACAACGGAAACGTCAACTTACACGGATGGTCAATACTTATCTCATTGTTTCAGTATTAAACACTTTTATAGATACATCATTTCACACTTTTCACAAAAACTCACCAATCTAGTAAATGTACTCAAAACAGCATAGCTTTGAGTATCTTAAGCATGCGTGGCTACTTGTACTTCAACTTCCTTGATGAATTAGACTTAAACAAGTGAAACATTTACAATGTCGAAAATGTGTTTGTCTGAAATTTCTTATATTTAATGCTTCAGAAAGTGAAGCTCCAATAACCGAAGCATAATTTCCATCTTTATAGACTTAATTAAAGGAACATTATTTGGGACCATGAAATAGCAGAAAAGTATTGATTATAATAATACTTATTATAATAAATACCTGTTCACGCAATATATTTTTAAATTATAATCCATTGAGAAGACGTGTTTACCATTGTCATAATTGTGAGTCAATATACATATTTCAAATCACATTCATCCATATACATGGCGTTGAGAATATAAAAGGCTAATATCAATGCATATTATGGATGCTTCCCGATGATGCGCTTTTTCTATTTCATTAATCATTTAGTAATAGACACAAGACATTGAGGCAATTACCCTTTCAAAGTTCAGAAGTCAATGTTGCAAGTTTTTTTAATTTTGATCATTAGTGTTTTTGATTTCACTCGGGAAATTTTTTATTCGGATGTTCATAGATCTCAGTCACAAATGAGAAATGACCTCACAATATACAAATTACCATCCTTTGAGAAACGCGCATTGGTTTTGTTACATACCAGATGCAGTAACTTGACCAACGAATCCATAAGTGTTAAGATAAAAAAAAAATATTTCTCATCAATATAACAAAATAATTTCGGTTTCTAGAGTTGAAGAGTTTTATTGGACAGACCAAGATTGAGTCCTAAATGCGTTTT
This sequence comes from Dreissena polymorpha, assembly GCF_020536995.1. Taxonomy (NCBI): domain Eukaryota; kingdom Metazoa; phylum Mollusca; class Bivalvia; order Myida; family Dreissenidae; genus Dreissena; species Dreissena polymorpha. Next base: position 36,773,522 of record NC_068365.1, read on the forward strand.
TTTTCGAAGGTTTTGTTTTTAACTATTAGGCCTCGTGTCCAAGTTTTTGACCATACAAATTAACAATCTGAACAAGGGTTATCAAAATTTAGTAAGCATTGTGGCTGCATAGGTGAGAAAAGGCTAAAAGTTGACAACGCAACCCGCTAAAAGACGGTTACTGGTACAAGACAGGGTGAGCAATTTGGCTGTTTAAGTGGCAATGAGCTTACAGTTCTATCTATTAAAATTAATATTCTGACCTCATTTCACCAAGATTGAGTACCAAATATGGCTTTACGAAATTTTTCTTTTGAAATGCGGCCTGATGCACATGTTTATGACCCTACAAAATAACAACCTGACCAAGTTTCATCAATATCGAGTCACAAATGTGGCTGCCTCATTGTTTATGAGCATAAAGTTGACACCGACACCTCTAGAAGACAGAAACCAGACGAAGACTTGATGGAAATATGCCACATTGAGCACTTTACTAAAAAATACCTGCCGCATTGGTATTCTAACTAAGCGAAATAAGTTCAAATATGAAGAATAAACACGTAAATGTTTTATGTTTGCATCACATGGTGTTAAATGATGACGAATGAACATTATGGTACTGGTATATTTTAATATTTCAGTTTCAACGACAACGATTACCGCCAACTATCCAACTTTGGAAACATCAACATATACAAACGGTAAATATGTATTTGATTATTTCGGTATGGACACAAATCATTTTGTGAAAACTCATCCCGGTTACCTTATTAAACAATATGTCAAAAATCGAAATTTGCCGCAATATTGTCAATATTAACAATCTGACAACGTTTCACCAAAATTGAGTCCTAACTGGAGATTGTGTTTTGTTTTTACCTAATGGCCTTACGACCATGTTTTAATCCTACACCATTATTAAAATCTGGCTAAATTTCATCAAGATTGAGCAAGAACTGAGTCTGCTTAAGTGGTTGTGTACTCGAACTTTGCATCGACAGTGCTAGACGACAGACAACAGACATTTATCTAATTAAAATAGCTCACATTGAACATAACAACAGACAACACCTGTCGCTTGGTCATATACTTTTATTATGCCTAATTATTTCAAATATGCAGCATAAACACATTTTATTTATTAAGTAAAAGCGTTTTGTATGGCATCACATGGTGCTGAATGATGAAGAATATACATGACGACACTGTTATATATATATATATTTTGATATTTCAGTTTCCGCGACAACAACTACCGACGACCTCTACCAAACAACGGAAACGTCAACTTACACGGATGGTCAATACTTATCTCATTGGTTCAGTATTAAACACTTTTATAGATACATCATTTCACACTTTTTACAGAAACTCACCAATCTAGTAAATGTACTCAAAACAGCATAGCTTTGAGTATCTTAAGCTTGCGTGGCTACTTGTTCTTCAACTTCCTTGATGAATTAGACTTAAACAAGTGAAACAGTTACAATGTCGAAAATGTGTTTGTCTGAAATTCTTATATTTAATGCTTCAGAAAGTGTAGCTCCAATAACCGAAGCATAATTTCCATCTTTATAGACTTAATTAAAGGAACATTATTTGGGACCATGAAATAGCAGAAAAGTATTGATTATAATAATACTTATTATAATAAATACCTGTTAACGCAATATATTTTTAAATTATAATCCATTGAGAAGACGTGTTTACCATTGTCATAATTGTGAGTCAATAAACATATTTCAAATCACATTCATCCATATAAATGGCGTTGAGAATATAAAAGGCTAATATCAATGCATATTATGGATGCTTCCCGATGATGCGCTTTTTCTATTTCATTAATCATTTAGTAATAGACACAAGACATTGAGGCAATTACCCTTTCAAAGTTTAGATGTCAATGTTGCAAGTTTTTAAATTTTGATCATTAGTGTTTTTGATTTCATTTTTTATTAGGATTTTCATAGATCTCAGCCACACATGAGAAATGACCTCACAATATACAAATTACCATCCTTTGAGAAACGCGCATTGGTTTTGTTACATACCAGATGCAGTAACTTGACCAACGAATCCATGAGTGTTAAGATGAAAAATTTAAATAATTCTCATCAATATAACAAAATAATTTTCGTTACTATAGTTGAAGAGTTTTATTAGACTGACCAAGATTGAGTCGTAAATGCGTTTTTTTCGAAGGTTTTGTTTTAAACTATTAGGCCTCGTGTCCAAGTTTTTGACCATACAAATTAACAATCTGAACAAGGGTTATCAAAATTTAGTAAGCATTGTGGCTGCATAGGTGAACATAGGCTAAAAGTTGACCACGCAACCCACTAAAAGACGGTTACTGGTACAAGACAGAGTGAGCAATTTGGCTGTTTAAGTGGCAATGAGCTTACAGTTGACAATGACACCGAACAAAGACGGACACATGAAAGAAGACTTGATGACAATAGCTCACATTGAAAATTTTGGGATAAAACACTTGTTGCGTCACCATATACTTAATTTAATCTTTATAAATACAAATATGCAAAAGAAAATGATTTTATTTATAAATAAATACCGTTTTGTAATGCAGAAAATGTGGTTCAATGATGAAGATATATATGACGACACTGTTATAGTTTAATGTTTCAGCATCCACGACATCCGCTGACAGTTATCCAATAAGAGAAACACAGCCATCCACGAATTGTAAGTATGTATTGGATTGTTTCATGTTCACTTATCGAAAGATCATTTTGCAGAATATTACAGAGCCTGGACATGTACTCAACGCAGCACAGCTTTGAGTATGTTACATATGAGTGGCTATGTAGATCTTTACGTTGATGATGCATTTTACTTAAAGAATGAAACAGTGACATTTTAAAACATTCTGGGACGGAACTGCAAATACCTTACGCAAAAGAACAATAAACTTAAACAACCGAAGCACTTGAGTATTTTATTTACTTCAATTATAATTTTCCGTGTTAATAGCTTAAAACAAAAGAACAATTGTTTGCACATTGAAATCGCAGAAAACTTGAGAAAAGTGTAACTTGTATGTGTTGTAATCTATCATTACTAATGAATATCTTGCTACGCTATATAAAGGGTTAACCCTTTAAGTGCTGGAGCCGAATTTTGAAGGCCTTTGCAAACAGTTTGGATCCAGATGAGACGCCACAGAACGTGGCGTCTCATCAGGATCCAAACTGTTTGCTATTCTGATAGTGTTCTTTGAAAAAAATCGAAGAAAATGCTAATTTTAGAAATTCAGCAGAAGACATTTTAGCAGACGACAAATTTCCCAGCATGCAAAGGGTTAAGCATAATCCATTCATAATCAACAGACATATTCAACACTGAAACTGAAGGATGCTCCACGATGATGTGTTTTATCAATAAGATTGTTAACTGAAATCTTGGGAACAACACATTGAGCCAATAACTCTTTGATAGAATAAATTCCTATTCTGTATATACTTTTTCAAATTTGGATCATACGTGTACGGGTTCTCACTCGGTAACACATTATTATTCGAATGTTAATAACTCTTTCTCGACAACCGCTGATGCGGACAGATATCACAAAATGCAAAAGGCAATCCTTAAGGGAAAAGCGCATGTTTTTTTATACATACCATGTGCAGTAACTTTACCAATGAATCCATGATTAAACATAATTAAGATTTTATTATTACATCTTTGTCCACATTTGAGATTGTATTTTGTGACCTTGTTATTTATATATATTATACTGTCAAGATAAACATTTTGAATAAGAATAAGTATTATCAACTTTATACGATAAATATTGATTTAGGAGGAGAATTTTTAAGAAGCTTTCTTTAAAATTTAAGCTGGTTTCTTTTTAAATCAATAGGCCAGAAATATAAATTTGCTTTAATATTCAATAAATCATTATACAATTTCGCCTAATTTCACCCAAATGAAGTCTTAAATGAGGCTTTGCGAAAGTTAAGTTTTCATATTCGCTCTGGTTACAACGTTTGCGATCCGATATGATAAACAATCTGACCAAGTTTCATCAAACTTGAGCAAGATTATTGGCTACTTAAATGGTAATGAGCTTATAATTGACAACGCACACCACTAGAAGACGTACACCGGACATAGACTTGATGATATTGAGCACATCGGCAGATAAATCCTGTCGCTTAGTCATGAATTCATGTTAATCGCAATAGGTTGAAATATGCAGCATACAGCGTTTTTATTAATAAATTAAGATATTTTTATAGTGTATCAAATGTTGTTGACTAATGAAGCATGTATATGACGACACTGTTTTAATTTTTAGCATCCATTACAACAACCGTATCCTATCCAACAACGGAAACATCAACATATACAAAAGGTAAATATTTATTTGATAGTTTCAATGTTGACACTAATAGATACATTATTTTGCAGAAGAACAGCACTCCGGGTAATGTACTCAACAAAGCGCAGCTTAAATTGACCATTGTACATATATTTTGTTATGACGATCGTTATTTTGAGGATTAATATAATTTGAAGACGTGACATGAAATAGTGTCAAAAATATCAGGACTATGCTTACAAATAATAGATCGATCCAAGTGCCGCGTCTTGCGAAAATGGGCCTTGATTATATACGGCTAGCAACGTTGAAGACCAGTCTGCTTATTCACGCAGTCTGGTCAGAAGGTACCCAGTGCGCCAATGAGAGCAAAACCTTGTTTGACTTTATAGCGGACAAGTCTGGTCAGAAGTTGCCCAGTGCGCTAATGAGACCAAAACCTTGTGTGACTTTATAGCGGACAAGATTGGTAAGAAGTTACCCAGTGCGCTTATGAGACCAAAACCTTGTGTGACTTTATAGCGGACAAGACTGGTCAGAAGTTACCCAGTGCGCTTATGAGACCAAAACCTTGTGTGACTTTATAGCGGACAAGACTTGTCAGAAGTTACCCAGTGCGCTTATGAGACCAAAACCTTGTGTGACTTTATAGCGGACAAGACTGGTCAGAAGGTACCCAGTGCGCCAATGAGACCAAAACCTTGTGTGACTTTATAGCTGACAAGACTGGCCAGAAGGTACCCAGTGCGCTTATGAGACCAAAACCTAGTGTGACTTTATAGCGGACAAGACTGGTCAGAAGTTACCCAGTGCGCTTATGAGACCAAAACCTTGTGTGACTTTATAGCGGACAAGACTTGTCAGAAGTTACCCAGTGCGCTTATGAGACCAAAACCTTGTGTGACTTTATAGCGGACAAGACTGGTCAGAAGGTACCCAGTGCGCCAATGAGACCAAAACCTTGTGTGACTTTATAGCTGACAAGACTGGCCAGAAGGTACCCAGTGCGCTAATGGGACCAAAACCTTGTGTGACTTTATAGCGGACAAGACTGGTCAGAAGGTACCCAGTGCGCTTATGAGACCAAAACCTTGTGCGACTTTATAGCGGACAAGACTCGTCAGAAGCTACCCAGTGCGCTAATGAGACCAAAACCTTGTGTCATGACGTTTGATGACCTGATATAAGGAATTATTGAAGTGTTCAAGTGTGTTGTCTACAACATATACGACGAAAACATATGACATATTAGCCATATTTGTCTCATTTGGAATATTGATATCAATTAATACATAAAATGCAGAGCTGTCTACATTCTAAACGTTTATGTTCCATCGTTTACATTAAAAAGTGTTTTATTTAGTAATCGTCAAACCACCTTGAAACAGACCAATGGTGTTTTTGTTGCATAATAATGACCTTCACATGTGACATATTACATAGTGTCAAGTTATGAAAAACATAACGTTAACCAGAAATGTATTTTAACAAATTCGTTGAATTGATATCGACCGCCAAATAAATTTTGTTTATGGATGTGTTTAGAACTAAATGAAAAGGTATTAGTGAAGGGCTGTGTCTGATAATTGAAAACAATTACATCAGGACATTTTGAGAATCCATCTTATTAAGGTAGAATCCTTACACACTAAGGTATATGTTATCAAAATGTGTGATTTTGACCTTTGTCTGTGACTTTGAACATGACCCTAGCAACCTGGATCTTATATTTGACACTCAGCTAGATAATGGATAACAATTGTGGACAGTTATTACAGAATCCCTTGATACATAGTAAAGGAATGACTAAATAATGAATAATTCATCAAATGTGTGACCTTTGACCTAAATGTGTGACCTTGACCTTAGCCCCTATGATTATGGGTGTTGAATGTGAAGCACCCCCAGATGATTGAGAACAGCTATGGCAAGTTTCATGGCTCTGGCTCATGTGTTAATGGAGAAAAAGCTCTAAGCTTATATTAAAAAGCATTTTTTTTCAAGATACAAAGGGCGATAACTCCTTCATTAACAGATAATGTACAATGCCATTTGGCAGGCATCATCCTCTTATCCATACATATATACTCATAGCAAGTTTCAATGAAATCCGCCAAAGCACTTCCAAAGACATGGCTCCGAACACAAAAGTGAGCATTTTTTCAAGATACAAAATACAAAGGGCCATTACTCCGTAATTAACAGGTGGTGTACAATACCATTTGGCGTGCATCATCCTCTTATCCATATATATTATTTTAATTATATATATATATATATATATATATATATATATATATATATATATATATATATATATATATATATATATATATATATATATATATATATATATTCATAACAAGTTTTAAAGTAATAAGGCCAAAGCACTTCAAAGATATGGCCCCGGACCAAAAAGTGCCGAACGGACGGACGGACGGACAACGCAAAAACAATATCCCTTCGCCTTTGGCTGGGGATAATAAGACTATCGGCTTTGAAATTTATAATGTACTTGTTTTGTAAATATTCTGCGGACAAAGATGTATGAAGCAAGGTTTTACTTGGTGGGGCATGTATACGTCTGTGGAGCATGTGCATATTAGATTTTAAAATCTGGTTATTTTTTCTAAAGCTTCTAGGACGATTTCAAACCAATCTATTAAATACTAGAAATAGCGTTTGTTACTATCATACTCTTCATGATTAAATGATTCGTCTATTTGGCGTAATTCAGTCATTGAATCAGATGAAACTGGAAGGTTAATTTCTAATATTATATGTTCGCTGCATAATGAAATCGTATACCGACCCATATTTTTAACCCCGAAAACGTACTAAGGCAGTAAGTTTAAAACATAATTGATTAATAAAATTGACAGTCATATTTAATAAATGGCAGGAAATAGCAGGGAGTAAATGGAAATTATTTTAAATCGGGCGACACTTAATATAACGAGTTAGCTTAAACTATACCTCACGTATATAAGATCGTTTGGAAAGTATAATATTTAAGCTCCTTCCAAAAAAAGATAGTCCGATCATTTGATATTTCGAGGGACATGACATAATTAGATCATTTTACTCCGTTGTAATGTCAAGTTCTTGGATCTAAATTTATAACGATGTATAAATAAATGAATAACATTACTGTCGGTGTGAAATTGTTACCTGTTAAACAATACAAAAATGTTAAGTTCAATAAAATTATTCAATTTAAGCGACTATGATGCGTGAGCTATAGCACTTTCTTCTGCTCTTCAGAACTAAGAGACATTTTTAATAATCATATAACGTAAAATGTATGACGCTACAGTACACGAAATATAATGACGTTCAACAAATTCCTCGCATTTATTCAATACATCATGCAAGACCTTTGAATAAAGATCATTTCATAAGTGGTGAAATAAAAACACTACCCTTGTAAATATGTTTTATCTTACCACTCATGAACTTTTAATACGATCATCAATAAAATCAACATGTTTATCCTCTATATGTGATGCTTTATAATTTTCATAATAATTTATTAAAACTTTTAATACAAATATATGGCGCACATATAACACCATGATTGTGGCTTAATCATATTCATATATTGTGTTCACAGCGAAAGAGTGTCCCGGTGACACAGACAAAATGGGCACCGTCTGGATTCCTGAAAGAATAGGCTTCAGTAAAAAACTCGCGTGCCGAGAACGGTACAACGGAACAAACGGTAAATTTTCGATACAAGAATTATGAAAATCCTTACGTTTTCTCAGTTTCCTGAAAATAATCAACTACTATTTTGCTACATCATTTGAAAATTCCGTTTTCTGTTTTAATTTTCAAATAATGAATAAAATGTATTGTGTTCATAAAGCATTAATGTTCATTCCATTACTTATTAATTATAAAGACTTCAAACAAAATTGATGTGCTCTCCTATCCGTATATTTTTATCGCTATTTTTTTCAAACATGATTGGCGTTGAATTTAAAAACACAATGAAAAAAGCATCGCCTTTCAACTTCCAATTTTCTATTATATAAAACACTTCAAAGTGGAGGGCAATATGTTAATATTTCACATCATAAAAAATCGGGATTTTTATTTGTGTTCGTTTTCAATTTTTAACTTGTTCCATGATGATCGCTGGTCTCAAAATAGACAACTATAATAACGCTAGAAAATACTCGTAAAGAATGTAAAAAGGGTACCTTGATATAAATTTCCTCTTAATGTGTGGTAGTACTAATAACTTTAAGTTGACAATTTTATAACTTTATTTAAAAAAAAAAACGCTGGCTCAAAGCGTTTCGAGTCGGAAGCATATAATGATTGATACGATGCATGAGTATAATGTAAACAGGTATCATATCTGGTGTTTTATCAGGAAATATCACACGTTACTGTGACATGAACGGCGTTTACCGGGACCCGGTTTACAATTGCACGCGTGACTCAATCCAGAAAATATACGACGAGGTAAGCTCGGTTTTAATTTACAAGGTGTTTGAATGTTTCCACAAATCTTAGTATTCAGAGAAACGAATACAGGGTTTATATGCAGTCCCTATAAGGCCTCATATGAGTTCCTTTAAAAATCGATACATTTTATTTCGAAAGTATGTTATGCAAGTTGATTCAGCCAAATACATTTAAGTAAAACTACCGTTTGTTGGGTTTAAACAAAACATGTGCAATCATTTGTATGAAAGTTAATATTTTTCACAAATACGTTTACTAGATGTAATAACCATTTGTATCAATATCTGATTAGTATTGAAATTGTAAAAAAAACGTTGATAATGTATTTTGTATAAATAGGCTTAATTAAAAAAATATGCACATGTATTTCTTTATGACTTTAGGGATGCATACACATGTATTCAATGCTTGAATTTTTCTGACGCACATGTACGTGTAAGTTCGTTGTATTGACTTAATCTTTTTGACGATGAAAACAGTGTGAGAATGTCGTTAATAAACTTCCATGTTGTGTGATTACATTTATAATTTATTCGACCCGCCAAACTTTTCTTCACATTTCTTGAATTGATCTTACAACTCGTATCTGACCATAAACATCTTATAAACACTAAAGAGTCCATAACCGCCATTTTATATTTAGCTGCTTACCGATCGGGTAATTAATTCGGAGATACTTAGCGAATTAGCCAACGTAACCAAGAAAAATACTGAACAGCTGATGGTCGGAGATGTCGAAAAAGTACGCTCGATTCTCCAGAAAGCCGCACTTGACCAGGGTCAGAATAACATAGAACCGCAACGATACACCTATGTGGAGGTTAACAATATGGATCGTATTATATGTCCCTGTGACGGATTTTATTTTATTTTACAGTTGGTGTATTTACTTAACACATGCTATTTAAAAATTCCAAATTTAAAAAAAAGATCATGTAAGTGTACATGCACATGGACGTATAATTATACGATATTTATATGCAATCCTTGTTGAAGATGAAGTTGAAGTAATCATTCAACAGTCTTTAAACGAAACACACTATTAACATGTCAGCTTTATCATTCCGTTTATATGTGAAATGCGACATAATCATCTGACTGAGCAAGTGTGGCATAATGTGATTTGTTTTTGTTATGGCATGATTCATCAACGTGTCATTTGTGACTTAGAACGTGTCATTTGTGACAAAGAACGTTTCATTTGTGACTAAGAGCGTGTCATTTGTGACTAAGAACGTTGCATGACATTTCTTGCAGTCTTTCTTAGATGTGGCAAACACACTTTTTGACGAGAAAATTGCCTCAACATGGAAAGTTTTAGTTAATAAGGTAATTTAAAGGATTTTTATATTGATACTGCGAAAGAATGTTTACTAAAGGGTCCGCATATCAATAAACAAACGGTGCTATCGAATTTGCAACTGGTAACTTGTAAACCTTTGTTAAATACCTTAGTCTTAACATACACACATGTATAAAATACAACGGTCACCGAAGTACACTTTACTCTAAGTACCTGCTTGATATTCTATTGTCATGCATTGTGTGTATAGTTAAAACGATATACGTCATATCATATCACATCCTGTCATGTTTCATGTATAGTTGCATAGTATTCATGTTAGAAAGCTTGCGTTGTAGACAAGAACTGGTGCCGATTCAATTGTTAACCTCGTGGATAAGTTTGTGTCCAACATGGTGAATCAATCGAACGGAACAATTCACAATCATACCTTCATTAAATCAAACTTGTGTAAGTATTAAATTGTCAAGGAAACATTAATAACACATTTCTCAATTGAGCATTTATTTTTTATCATTTATAGTTGACTTTTGATAAGTTGTAATTATTTTCAACTGACTGTATATTTTTGATAATTGTTTCATTCTATTTATAGTTTCCGTAATTTAGCTTTCTGTAAGCATGTGTTTTTAATGAAAAAAAACCATAACCTTGACTGACTTTACAGACAAATATCTGATATTTCTATAATTACAGTTGTAGCAATATCAAAAACATCTGACTGTTCAAATGTAAATTTTCCACGCGACACATATGTCTACTACAGCAAGGACGGCGGGGACGATTCATGGGCTATAGGTCGTTCAGACTATATACGTGTCCCATGCATGAAAGGTACGTAAAGCACATTTGTTAGATATTTAGAATTCGTATATATGTACATAAAAACATTATCATCGACAGGTTTGGTTGTTAGCGCTGTGTATTTAGTTGTACTCTAACTAGCATCCGTTGTTTAATTTCTTGTGATAACTTTATTGTTTTTTTTAAGTTTAAGTTTAACTTTGAATGTTATTAACATTATTACTGCGATTCTGCTTCAGATCAGGTCTACAGCGGAGTTGTTTATCGCAATATTTCAAGTATCGTTTCTTTGAACTCCGCCAGTGATAGGTATGAACGATGCTTGAATCGCACATGACACACAGCTTACATTATTTTAATACATGTAACGCATGGTTACACTTTGCAATTCTTTTAATACTTTATTGCCAACATATGAACATAGTAAATGTATTTACTATTACTTAACTGCTATTTTGTCTTCAAACATTTCTATATACTTCATATTTGAAGTTTTACTGATGTAACGCTGACTCATGTGTATAGGATTATAAATGCATTTTAGTCTGTATTCATCAACTGTTAAGACAAACAGTTGTTACGTGTATGAATAATGCAACTTGATACTGATTGTACAACACAATGACGATGATGTTGTAATTGACTTAAAATATAACGTACTGTAATGGGTATCTAGTGGAATTATATTGATGATCTTCCGGTGTGTAAGCTAAGTCACTGAAATAAAATCATTATTCATAATGAACTTCATTCCTATTATTTTTAATGACTGAGTCATAATATTCTTTAATTTTAGGAAATGGGAAAAGACTGTGAATGCGCCAGTGATTTCGTTCGTCTATTTATCCAGTACAACTGCTGTAACACCCGTTGAAATATCATTCGAAATATATAATGTAAGTATAACTATTACTAGTATAGCTCTTTCTCCTAGTAAACCGGCGTTTACTGAGTTTGCATTTCTGATATACGAGAAGTAAACACACATAAGACATAGTCATATTGTATTCGCAGTATGTTTATATCTGTGTCTTTTTGTTTTTTTTCAGCAAAGCTTGTCAGACCCTGTTTGTGCTTATCTTCAATTCAATGGAAGGTTCCTAATTATTGTATTGTAATTATGATTTATCCAAGTCATCAACATGGCTTATGTTTTATGTTCACTTAATTACTATCGTTAAATCAAACGGAAGTTCGTGAAATCACATCGTCATTCAACATCATATGTTGTTGAACAATTACAATTATAATCGTTTTACTTTATCCTCTTTTGTGTATGCATTATTATTCAACATCATAATTTTTAAATAAAAACAATATTTTGGTGTATTTTTTACAACAGCGGTGGTCCTAATATCTGGTCTACAGAAGGCTGCTCGCTGACCTCCTTTGACAGGAACACTGGCATTGTGACATGTACGTGTAGCCACCTGACTAACTTCGCCGTGCTGATGAGTCCAGCGGTAATGAAAACTGAGAAACAGATTTACATTAACCGTTATACGTATATTAATAGCAAAACCATATTTGCACAATCGTCCATAAATAACATAATGTGAAACGACATATTGATTGAACTTCTCCTAAAAAGGATGCTCACTTAACACTAAATTCTATGTTTATAGCTGAGTATTTTTTTCTAATAATGCACACCTTTCTTAGGGATTAAAGTAGATATATGAACAAGTGTTATCATTGATATATCATACACGTGTTAATATCGTAATGAGAGTTGAGAAACTGTTATAGTACATATAAATTGCACTGCTGACAGTGTTGTTGAACAAGAGTGACAATATGTCGAAACCTATACAAAGAGTGATACAAAAATACTGAATTAAGAAATAATGACTTCAAGAAAACTTTCCCACTCAACAGTGTAGGCATTGCAATTGTGTTTATATTCATTTGGTCATGATGTTGTGTCTGTGGTTTCAATACTTTGTTAAACATATTGCACAGCATATTTCTTTAGAAATAGTTTACAGCAATACATTGTGCATTCTTCTACAGGCACACGCTCACAGCACTGCTTTGGGGATGTTCTCTATAATAGGATGTTCTATTTCAATAGTCGGCCTTGCTCTTACCATCATCGTACATCTTGTGTTCTGGAGGTAAAATGATGTTGCTTTTTTTTCTTTGTAGTGTTTTGTATAATGTTTAGTTGTTCATGTCAATGAATCTATTTAGTAGCATTTACCTCGTACGTATCAAATCTTGTTTTAAAACGTTTCATGTCTATTTTAGAACGCTCTCGTCAGACCGGACTATTGTGCTTATGAATGTATGCCTTATATTCTTAATGGGCTATATTGTGTTTCTGACCGGAATCGAGAAAACATCAAATTCGGTAAATTGATTTGTACATGAAATAATACCTTGTTGACATAACAAATATTACCATCGTTTGCATATGCGTTTATTAGAAAACATTAAATGCAGCTACAATTTTGAAATACTAATCATTTGTATTATGACATATGAACTGATCATTTTGTTTAACACAAATGTTCATGAACAAGTGGGTTATAAAGTCTTACAAGAGGTTTTACATAATATTGTCTTACAGACTGTATGCACAGTCATCGCTGTGGTCCTGCACTACACGTTCCTCGTCGTGTTTTTTCTGATGTTGACTGAGGGAGTCATGATCACCTACCTGGTGCTTAGCCCGTTCCGAAAACGGCGCATTGTTGTGCCGTTAATCATGGCTGCATACGGTACAATGTTGAACGTATCACATGTCAGATAAACCGTTGTAAGATGATCGCTCCATTCCAGAAACATGGAGTCGTGGTTCCTTTGTTATTTGATGAATATACTATCACATTACGATCAGTCATACGGTTTGAGTGTGGTCGGCGATACCATTTAGTTGTTTTTACACATTTATAAAATATCAAATAACGATGTGATATGAACTATTTAAAAAATCATTTCTGTGTTAAGATATTGTGTGTGTTTTCCGTCATGTTTTGTGAGTCTTCACTTATCTGAAATACAAGACTAGCGGATTGTAACAAACGTTTCTCTTCGGGAATGTGATTGAACATTCATGTTCATAGATTGTGTTTAATTACCATTCTAATTATATTTTAGCCATTCCAATTCTGATAGTTGGAATTTCGATGGGCGTCACACGGCTAAAAGGATACGGAAACGAGTCATTGTAAATATATGTGATATAAAATTGAACTTGAATGAATAGGAAACAAACTTATTACATTATATTTTACTTCATACTATATATGATGTAACCCGAACTGTTACATAGACCGGTAATCATTTACATATAAAACGTTCTCAGTCTCCACACACCACAAAACAAGGAACTAAATTAAGCTAAAGTAAACGAAAGTGGTGGCCTGATGCTTTCGATGTAAACGAGTGAAATCAAACTCATTATTTTTCCACAGAAAAACTTAATAAGCAAACTTTTGTTTACAGGATTTCATTTTATTATAAAATAATATAATGTTACGATCGAATCAGAGTGTTTATATTGCTACTTATACTTTGATACTTTTTATACAAAATGTTTAATGGATTTGTAGTTGCTGGTTGACGGTCGATAGTGGTTTATTTTGGGCGTTTGCTGGACCAATCATTGTAGTCGTCGTTGTAAGTTGAAGCACGTGTATTTGTAACGTATACGTTGCATTATTTTACTGTATACACTCCATATTATGTAGAACCCATAGGTATGCTATGTTAGCGCTTTTAACCCTTAAAGCGCTGGAATCGGATTTTAAAGGCCTTTGCAAACAGTTTGGATCCAGATGAGACGCCACAGAACGTGGCGTCTCATTAGGATCCAAACTGTTTGCTATTCTGATAGTATTTTTGAAAAAAAAATCAAAGAAAATGGTAATTTTATAAATTCAGCAGACAACATTTTAGCAGACGACAAATTTCCCAGCATGCAAAGGGTTAACATCTTTATTCTAGCAAGCATCTTCTAACTTTGTTATGCAGGTGTCAGAAAAAAATAATTGAAACATTCCCTGCGTAGTTAACACACGTCTAATAGCGTTTTTATATAACTTGTGCTGAAATAAATCAATTTGTTTAATTGATGGTAACAGCTGTATTCAGAACATACGAGATATATATGGTTGCCACTTGATTAAACATGTTTATTGCAAGTTACATGTACAGTTTTATAAAATTTCATTACTTGTGAATTACTGGATACACGATTGCCTAAGTAATGCACACAAAAAATGTATTCCAGGGTAATATTGTAAATCTTGTGATTATCCTGAAGTTTGGAGTCTTTGGCATTTCTGCTATGGCAAAGAAATCGGATCTGGAAAAAATCAAGTATATTCGTTGTTCGTTTCCTTGTTCTAATACGTTCTAATACGTTAAATCTGTATGTCTAATTATTTTCATCTTCTTTAAATATCATAGTTTTATTTAAACAAAAATTAATAAGTAATCTATGTAGTATTTGAATGTGATATTGTGGCTCGTTTGGTTAAGTACCCTGAAACGATTGCACAGTCTTTTGGTTGTGGTTTACTTAGTTACTCTGTTATAGACTGATGTACATTTGTGAAGCTTTTATTCAAGTTTATTATTGTAAAAGGTTGACACACATATATTTCCCAGGGCGGGCGCAAGGAGTGTTGGTGTGCTGACTCCCATGTTTGGTATCACGTGGCTTATCGGCGTATTTGCAGTCAATGACACCACATCGGTCTTCCAGTGGTTATTCGTCATACTGAACTCACTACAGGTAACTGCTGCCTATGATGGGATCATAGCGTTACCTATATGTGTCGTTTCTTTCTTTGTGTGAATTAAGATCAAAATAATATTTTTTTCTGATTAAGTTTACAATGATCATGATTCAACGCATTTTGTTTGTGATATACATTTTTTAGTAACGTCAAGCCCGATACTATATTTATCTGCAATATTATTTTCCAGGGTCTAATGATATTTATTGTTAAGTGTCCACTGGACAAAAAGGTAAGTCTAATCGACATTTAATGCGTCAACTGTAACTTCAATACGTGTTCACAATTATGAAAATAATGGAATTGTAACGGGATTTTGTAAAAATTATTTATATTTTTCCATAATATAAATTCGTTGAACATGCTATAATTTACATATTAAATAAGTGTTTATATTTTCGATTGGTATTCTAACATCTAATGAAATCGCACGCCCAATAGCTCTCTTAAGTAGGAAATACCATTTCAATTGCAAATATCTAGTTATTTGCATACTAATTACATTTATTTCGCTTACTAAATTTCTGTTACCGCAAGGTTCAAGACGCCTTCAATGAGAAACGCCGACGATTGTTTTATGTTGAAAGTAGCACTTCTGAAGAAAACACCAAAAACGCAAAAAATCATTACAAGGTAGTTAAAAGAATAAATCAACCTCAAAATTATTACATGTATGAGGAAAAACATTCATGTTACATACGCTTTTCCTAAATGTGGTTATGCGAACAATTCTTAAAACGTTAGATTACTCCTTCAATGTGTACAGGCTTTATGTTACACAAACCAATTTATTGAAACGGGTTGTTTTGTATGAATAAACGTCATTTTATATATTTGTATCATTGATAAGTATGCCTCATTTGTCAAGTTTGTTTTTGGCCTGCAAATGGTTCAATGCAAAAGAAAAGCTCGATGTTATTTATGATCACAAAAACGACAACATGTTGTTCGCACATGCATTATATTATTTTGCGATTGTTAAACATCAATTTTGCAATAAATAGCAATTTTATCCATATATCTTTATTCACCGTATTATGTGTATGTAACGTTTCTGTTTGTTAACTTTTTAAGAACCCCTGATCACAATATGCTCATGGAAAGCATTTGTGATCCTCAATTGTCAGTTGCTCGTTGTAACTTGAGGACACTATTATTTTGTCAAATCAAATGAAATGTGGTCAGAACATTTATCCCAGTATCTTTGTCTTTTTCGAAACTAGGTCACGTGGGATTAAAAACAATGTCACTAGATAACATTAAAGAAAAACAGTAATTAACACTTGACATGTGACATTTATTTCCAAGCTTCACGAAACTTGGTCAGAACACAATGATACATTGGCTGATTTTAAACTGGATCACTTGTGGTCATTGCTTGGTGAATGGATCAAATTAAAGCCAATGCTTGTAAGCACTCTAATGAATTGCTCAATCTTTATGGAACATATTTCACGATTATAGTTCGATCAAGTTTGCAACAGTATTGCAAGTGGTTAAACAATTGGTCACAAGCTAAGTATTCAAATTCATTTCCCAAACGTTATCAAACTTCACGAGAACTTTTAAAGATTTTGTCTAAATTTACCAAGTTTGAAACTGGGTCATAAGGGCTCAGAATGTTGCGGGATATAATATTGAGTATTTTATATTAAGATAACCTGGATGCAGATGCGAAGCAGATGGGCAAGACGTGGGAACAGCTCGAAAGATTCGCCCAGAGCCGAAACTTCTGGAGGCGACTTGTCGGCAGCCTATGTCTCAGACGGGACCACATGCGAAGTTGAGATGAGAAACTAAGATACAATACCTGCATCATCTGTTTGAGTCAAAATACGTCGAGACTTTACCAATCTAACAATATTTAGAGCTTGTTTATTTGTATCTTCGGTATAAAGTATTTATAATACAAGTTCATTTAACCGTTATAATTATTGTACTGGCCTTACAAGATTCCAATCATGATTTAACAATGATCTGAATGTAACAGCTGTATGATGCTATGTATCTTCTGCTTTTAAACGGTTTGGTTGATACTTGTCTGATTTCATTCTATCTTGCCTCAAAGAGTTACGGTTCTTGTGCTCTGATATGATTACAACAAGCGAGAAGTTAAAAGTAATTACCTTGAAATGTATTCTCTTTTATAGCTTTTTTCTTTGAATAGTTATGGTGTAATGGTATGTGAATGATATCCTGTATAATGAGTATTTGTGTGTGCGTCCTTGTTTACGCCTTCTTTGTTTTGTTTGTTAAGTAAATGTGTGTTAAAAATAATGCATTATGTATTGATAAATAGGATTACTCCTCTTAAATTAAATGTATTTCATCTATGTATGCTGCCGACTATTTGCTTTATCTATATAAGCAGTATTTTGTGTGAGTTTTTGTTTTACTCTCTTTAGGTTTTGTTTGTAGAGTAAATTTTCGTTAAAATTAATGCAATATGTAATGATAAGTTTGAGTACTCCTCTTAAAAATTATAATTAAGGTTAATATGTATTTATATTATTATTACAGTTAATATGTATTTCCTGTTGTAAATTATTTATTGATACTACTTATGTAATCATTATTTAAATAGTTGTGTAACCTCGCTTACTCATAATTGCATGTGCTTGTTATAATCATGTTTATATGTCTATTACTGTAGTTATTATATTGCTTGTACTCAAATGTGTCCACATGGGCCATTGGCCTTCTGGAAATGATGTTAATAAAATCTCTGAATCTTTTTTAATGTTAATTTTGATGTATACTTGAATCTAGTGTTGTAAATAATTTTTTGGCAAGTGTGAGGTTTGAATCGATTTATACCCATATAAGTGCTTTTGGATTGCAATGTTCCAAGGTGGTTACCCCAGTGTTCATCATGTCGGTGCATACCATATTACCCAGGGGCGGATAACCCCAGTGTTCATCATGTCTGTGCATACCATATGTACCTGTGTCTCTTGTCTAGTTTGCTTGTTTTCTGTCTAACTGTTTGACTATTTGTTCTTTTTCATAAATAAATAAACGCATTATATAATAATGGTTTTCATTCCTGCTGGTGCTGCTGCAGTGTCACCTTATGTTTATTATGTTAATGCTTATATTCAATACATATCGGTGTCATTCTAAAATGTCTTGTTGTATATAAACTTGCATGGAATTTGAAAAGTTGGTGTATTTAAATGAGACACAAGTAGTTATTGGAAAAGATTTCAATGTATAGTTTTATAATTAATAATACCACATTCTAATATTTCCACTTGTTCATGTCAACAAGCGCTAATATATACTATGAATTGACAATTGTATTGAAACCTGCTAGCTGATCATTTACATACATGTACATCCTTTTGTAACTTATATGAACCATAAGGAAACTGTAATTGCAAATATTAAGAAATTGGTGCTGTTGTATATAGAAGAATAAACAAGAAACCGTTGGAGACGGGTGATGCTCCCCAAAGTTTTTTTTGTCACAATATTGCACTATATATTCAGATAAAATGAAACGTCTTGAGGGGCATAATTTTGGACAAAATAATACGATGGATGGTTTAGCAACTTGAAAATGTCAAAGGGCCATAACTCTTTAAATAAATCATCTAACCAGAACCCACAAATAATATGCGCATCTCCTCAAGGTAGTTAAGCTTCCCATAAAGCTTCATTGAATTCCAGTCAGTAGATGGGGAGAAATAGCTCGGACAAGAATTGCACTATATGTACAGTTCATATAAAATTTCAAAGGGCCATAACTCTGTGAAAAATCATCCAACCATAACCGGCTGATAATATGCACATCTCTTGTTGGTAGTGAAGCTTCCCATAAAGTTGCATCGAATTCCCGTAATAAGTTGCTGAGAAATTGCTCGGACAAGAATTGCACTATATGTACAATTGAAAATTTCAAAGGGCCATAACTCAGTGAAAATCATCTGACGAGAACCGGCTGATAATATGAACCTCTTCTCTTGGTAGTGAAGCTTCCCATAAAGTTTCATTGAATTCCAGTCATTAGTTGCTGAGAAATAGCCCGGACAAGAATTGCACTTTATGTATAATGGAAAATTTCACAGGGCCATAACTCTGTGAAAAATCATCTGATGAAAACCGGCTGATAATATGCACATCTCCTCTTGGTAGTGAAGCTTCCCATAAAGTTTCATTGAATTCCAGTCATTAGTTGCTGAGAAATAGCCCGGACAAGAATTGCACTATATGTACAGTAAATAGAAAATTTCAAAGGGCCATAACTCTGTGAAAAATCATCCGACCAAAACCCGCTGATAATATGCACCTCTCCTCTTGGTAGCGAAGCTTCCCAGAAAGTTTCATTGAATTCCAGTCATTAGTTTCTGAGAAATAGCCCGGACAAAAATTGTGCACGGACGGTCACACGGACACACAGACACACGGACGGACAGACAAAGCGGCGACTATATGCTCCCCCCAAAATAAATTTTTGGGGAGCATAAAAATATTATATGGATTGTCTTACATAAATGCACAATTCAATATTGGTCTACTATTTTTACTGTGAATATGTTAAGTTTAAAAAACCCAAACAATGTTATACAAATTTCAACGACTTAATGAACCTTACTACACAAAGATTATTATTATTCCTAGAAATGGTAAATGTAAGAAATTATAATGCATAAAACTAAAGAGTTACTTTGCATTAATTACGCAAAATCTTTAGTTACAGTGTTTAAATTAAACCACGGGTTTGTTTAAAAGCCAAGCCTTCAAGCGACACAAAAATACTGATAGTAAAATGTAGTGATGTGAAGATGGTAATTACTACTCATTTTAAAATATCAGATATAGAAGTTTACCATCGTTTTTATCGAGCAACTTTCAGATAGCAGTCATAAATGTATGTGGGTTCATAACGACGCGAGTGTTGTTCAGACTGTAACATTGTCATTAATTTAAAAAAAACTTAATATACAGTTTCAGCATCAAAAGACGAGGAGTCGTAGCTACCACCAACCACATACCTTAAATGTCAACGTTGCACTTAGAGGTCAAAGATATAATGTTTGGCATATATTGAAATGTGAATTTGGCATTTGATAGGAACTTTAAAATTTAATCTTACCACAATGGTCACTCTTAGAGGTCAAATGACGACTTTTTGCCACAAAACATATTTTCCGTGAGGGGAATGTGTGTCGTCTGTAACAACTAGTTCATTAGCCAAGGTACTAATAAGAAGTTAAAGTTCTGGTCTACACTTAAACTTACCGGTCAAAATGCAATTTTAGCAAATACAATTTGTATTGACGGATACATCATAATTCATCATGTATTTCGCCCCATTGGTGCAAAAGGTACCAAGTGACATTTTCATAGTTTTGAGAAAATCGCGTTTACAGATTTGAAAGTCTATATCAAATTAACTATTAACAACTCAGGATTGTAATTGTGCATATGTTAAGATATAAATACAACCTTCATGCTTGCAAAAATTGATCATGTTCCAGTTATCAATTAACGATAATTGATAAATTATGTCATATGGTTCCTTTTTGCATAATTCAATATTAAGGTAAACAACATGCAAACAAGTACCATATGCACATTTTGTTCCTTTTTGCACGAACTATATGTGTTTTGTATTCTAAAAAGGCACAATAAGGTACCAACTATGACATATGGTACCTTTTTTCACCACACAAAACTGGAAAGTGAAAAATGATGATTATACTTTATTAACAACAGTTAAGTTTAAACGTTTACAAAGATGTGACACATCTGTTAAGGTAAACAGAGTATTGTTAAGGTTAAAAACAATAGTATTCTTGAAAAATTATCTTGCAAATGTCAGTTTTTGACAAAAGTGCAGAGAACCCATAATATCTACATTGTCAACATTTTTTACTCAATATCAGTGTCTAAATCATCCGACTCCATTAGGTACAAAATCCTTTTTCGTGCTGATCGTCGGTAAGGACTCATAATAAGAATGAAACTCCTCAGGAAGATTCCTTTTGAGCATAAATTAACAAGGTCATTTTTCTTTTGAATCAACATTGGCAGTTTTGTGTCGTAACAACGCTTTAAATCTGACTCACAAGTTGACCAAGTGTTCTGAACGCCTTTCTGTTGTCTTGTTGTTTTCTTTACTTGAAATTCCTGAAATTGGTTGTTGTAACCGATCAAAGCTGTAGTCCCTTCGCACTTGTATCCACTTTACCTTAACCCAGTTAAAGTGATATTATGGGCATCTAACTGTTTATAGTTGTCTATCGCAACCGTTGTTTATGTTTGGCGTGTTCACTTCATGTACATTTATATTTGTTAATGCAGCATCAACATACTAAACAATATCCCGGAAAGAGAAAAATAATGCATTTGAATATCAACCGTACTTTGGTTTGACAACTGATCATGTATGTTCGATGTGAACCTAAATTTAGTATTAGTGCCATTTCGTTCATGCGACACAAAGGCACAATTTTGTTTTACGGATCATTTCGGCCTCGAGGACTGGGTGAGTCACGTAATAATATCGAATATAAAATATATTTTTATAAACAACTAGTAGCAAGATGAGTTGCAGATAATTGGTCAATAACCACATTTTAACTAACTCTTTTGACCTGTTAATTATTTTCAGCTCAAAAATGCCCATAAAATCACTTTTATTTTGTGTAAAGGGACTGATGTTTTCAGGTTTGTACAATTTTTCTTCACAAAGTCTTTCAAGTCCATGACATGATTGTATTTCATTGGTATAGTTACATATGGCTATGATTTTCTTACTAGAGAAATTAAAGAACTCAATTCGGATGGAACACACACTGGCGTTACTTTTTTGGAACGTTCAATAGCTGAATGGACTGAATCGCATTCCATTAGGGAATGGCCTGAAAGTAGAAATTTGTGGCTAAGGGCTTTCAGGTTTGGTACTTACCGCTACACTGGCTACCTTATTGTTTCTCTCAATTTTCTTGGCAAGTACACTTTGACTTATACTCCTTATGTTATTTTTCTTTCGAATTTTCAATTTCTTGGTTTTCTTTTTCAATGAAGTTTCTCTTTTTTTGTCTTCAGCTTCTTTACATGGAATCCTGAATCAGTTTAATTTATCTCATATTTGTTAGGATTTTCACTATCAGCACTATCACCATTATCTAATACACTATCACTTTGATAAGTTTCCTTTTAACTGGTTGATTATTTTTTCTACCAAGATCAGCAAATGGAATATTTTCAGGAACTGTAGTGTCGGAATAATTGCCTTTTGTTTGCGTTGCTATCATAGGTCCAAACAGTTCCTCTTGTGTTAAATGTATGATAAACTTCATCGGACCAAACCTCGTGTTCTTTCTGTGAAGCAAATACCACCATATAGTGAATATATTGATTATTATTTCTAAATAAAATTAAAACTTATTTCCGTAAAAACTGTGAAATTACAAGCTACCTTTTGAAACGTAAGTAAATATAAAGTATGTTCTTCTCCTGACTGCTCCAAGATATAAATTACAACTATCCATGATTATTTTATAATAACGAAATCAACTCTTTCAAAAAGGGTGCATGCATTATATTAATTAATACGTTTTCATTGTTTTAATAACTTATAACTAGTAAATGAATTTAATTTTGCAATAAAATATACTTACAGTTTTATTACTTTCCATCGCCTCCTATAAATAACATGTACAAAGTCATATGTATATAATCTAAGTATGTCTGCTCTCTTCACACTCATAATTATCATCTGCCAATTACAAGACATCTTAGGTTAACAGGATAGTTTGATAGTGTTATCAGAGTCTGGAAAGTGTATTCATTGTGGAAACGTATTAGGGCGAAAGAAACAATAAACGCAAACGAAAGGTTAAACTCAAATAAGATCCGGATTCGAAACCGATTTTACCAATCAAGGTTAGATCCGCGAATCCTCGTTTGGATCCGCGAATCTCGGATATTTCGGATATTCGGTGCAGCCCTTCTTTTTGCACAAACAAATGTTGCAATTTTCACTTGGTACCTTTTTACATTGTCCTTTATCTTTGAAACCTTACAAGCTACAGCTTAGATATTTTAACAGAATGTTGATTATACAAAGTCATAATGAAATATACAAAAAGGTCATTTTTGACCAAAATGTAATTTGGTACCTTTTCTACCAATGGGGCGATTTGATAAATCATTTAACATCAATGTTCATCAAATTGAGTTTTACTTCCCGTGGAAAATATCCAGGCTAAAAGAAAACAGATTTTGTTTACTTTGATGCGATCAAACTTTTCTGTTTCTGTACACTCAATAGCACTTCTAAAGCTTTAACCTTAACAAGAGGGCCATGATGGCCCTGTATCGCTCACCTGACTAACCAAATACAATCCCAACCCAGATTTCATCAAGATAAACTTTCTAACCAAATTTCTTAAAGATTGGATGAAAACTGATACCTCTATAGTCTACACAAGGTTTTTCTATTATTTGACCTAGTGACCTAGTTTTGGACCCCAAGTGACCCAAATACAATCCCAACCCAGATTTCATTAAGAAAAAAATTCTGATCAAATTTTATAAAGATTGGATGAAAACTGTGACCTCTTTTGTGTACACAAGGTTTTTCTATTATTTGACCTAGTGACCTAGTATTTGACCCCAGATGACCCAAATACAATCCCAACCCAGATTTCATCAAGATAAACATTCTGACCAAATTTCATAAAGATTGGATGAAAACTGTGACCTCTTCTGTCTTCACAAACAAATTGTTGACGGTTTTTCTATTATTTGACCTAGTGACCTAGTTTTTGACCTCAGATGACCCAAATACAATCCCAGCGCAGATTTTATCAAGATTAACATTCTGACCAAATTTCATAAAGATTGGATGAAAACTGCGACCTCTATTGTCTACACAAGGTTTTTCTATTATTTGACCTAGTTTTTGACCTAGTTACCTAGTTTTTGACCCCAGTTGACCTAAATACAATCCTAACCCAGATTTCATCAAGATAAACATTCTGACCAAATTTCATTAAGATTGGATAAAAACTGTGACCTCTACTGTCTACACAAGGTTTTTCTATTATTTGACCTAGTTTTTGACCTAGTGACCTAGTTTTTGACCCAAGATGACCCAAATACAATCCCGATCCAGATTTCATCAAGATACACATTCTGACCAAATATAATAAAGATTAGATGAAAACTGTGACCTCTACTGTCTACACAATGTTTTTCTATTTTTTAACCTAGTTATTGACCTAGTGACCTAGTTTTTGACACCAGATGACCCAAATACAATCCCAACCCAGATTTTATCAAAATAAACATTCTGACCAAATTTAATAAAGATTGGATGAAAACTGCGACCTCTATTGTCTACACAAGATTTTTTCTATTATTTGACCTAGTTTTTGACCTAGTGACCTAGTTTTTGATCCCAAATGACCCAAATACAACCCCAACCAAGATTTAATCAATATAAACATTCATACTAAATTTCAAACAGATTGGATGAAAACTGCGACTTCTACTGTCTACACAAACAAATTGTTGACGGACACACGCACGCACACACGCACGCACACACGCACATACGGACGCCAGACATCACACGGTTAATAAGCTCACCATGTCACTTCGTGACGGGTGAGCTAAAAATGTAATTTCACAACACGGCTCATCGAGAACAATGTGATAGAGTTACATAATGAATCTTGTATTTGATTTTTAAAAAAAACGTATTTTCACAATATGACAATTGTAGATCACCAAAGTAGCCTGATAGTTGAAAACAAGCCTTTACCGCACATACAACACCTGTATAACAAACATATCACACATATTGACGTCTACTTTGTTAAATTACTCCATCTTGATATTAGAAAACATGATTGTGATAATTTCTTCAATCCTATGTAGCCCACGGTGACCTAAATGGACCCTTATTCGATCGGCATAAAGATTCTGGATAAGGCTAATGTGTTAAACTGTGATGACCAGAGTTAAATAAACATAATTGATACTGAGTTACCAAGACGGACAAACGGCAGCCGGACACTTGGCAACATGCGTTGTTTGCATTCACGAACAAACTGCACTTCTTAAATTTGTCGACCAGGACAACTGGCCTCCGATTAAATTTTACACCCGGACAATCCGCAACAAAATTTACAGCTGCAAAAATAATCAATTCGCTTAAAATATAATATAATACATGAAATTATTATTTCATATTAATGACTTGTAAGACGATGCACTTTTATCCTTAAAAAAACCTGCATTTTAATTCTTCAATATCGCTGCTCAGAGTCAATGACAGTGTTTTGCGTTTGAGTTTCATTAAGTGGAATGTTATTGACATTATATCGTATGTACTATGGCAAATGAAGAGTAGTCTCGCCTTACTTTTACACATTTGCTTCGACAAGGCCTTTCTGGGAAATAAAACATTTTTTCAGGATTGGAATTTTTTACCCCAAAGTACACTGAAGTGGGAAAATTCAAATGAGAAGAACAAAATGCATATAAATTGTATATATCTGATTGAAATACAATTGAGATATAATAATCATTAGATATTAAATTACGACTTTGTTTCAAATTGGAAAAAAATACCATTTCGCTTAACAAAATGGCCTATTTAACAGACCCGTACATACCCCAGGAAAAGACCTGTTAGATAAATAACTTGTATGAAATGAGTGTAATATAAACAGCAGCTGTTTGCAAAACATGCATGCCCCCAATATGGGCTGTCAGTTGTAGTGGCAGCCATTGTGTGAATACGTTTTTTGGCACTGTGACCTTGACCTTTGACCCAGTGACCTGAAAATCAAAAGGGGTCATCTGCGAGTCATGGTCAATGTACCTATGAAATTTCATGATCCAAGACGTAAGCTTTCTTGTGTTATCATCCGGAAACCATTTGTCAAGTCACCGTGACCTTTAACCTAGTGACCTGAAAGTCAATAGGGGGTCATCTGCGAGCCATGATCAGTGTACCTATGAAGTTTCATGATCCTAGGCGTAAGCGTTCTTGAGTTATCATCCGGAAATCATTTTTCTAAGTTGAGTCACCTTGACCTTTGACCTAGTGACCTGAAAATCATTAGGGGTCATCTGCGAGTCATGAACAATGTACCTATGAAGTTTCATGATCCTAGGCATACGCGTTCTTGAGTTATCATCCGGAAACCATTTTACTATTTCGGGTCACCGTGACCTTGACCTTTGACATAGTGACCTGAAAATCAATAGGGGTCATCTGCGAGTCTTGATCAATGTACCTATGAAGTTTCTTGTTCCTAGGCATAAGCGTTCTTGAGTAATCATCCGGAAACCATTTTACTATTCCGGGTCACCGTGACCTTGACCTTTGACCTAGTGACCTGAAATCAATAGGGGTCATCTGCGAGTCATGATCAATGTATCTATGGAGTTTCATGTTCCTTGGCATACGCGTTCTAGAGTTATCATTCAGAAACCATTTAACTATTTCGGGTCACCGTGACATTTGACCTAGTGACCTGAAAATCAATAGGGGTCATCTGCGAGTCATGATCAATGTACCTATGGAGTTTAATGAAGTTTCATGATCCTAGGCATAAACGTTCTTGAGTTATGATCCAGAAACCATTTTACTATTTTGGGTCACCGTGACCTATACCTTTGGCCTAGTGACCTCAAAATCAATAGGGGTCATCTGCGAGTCATGATCAATGTAACTATGCTGTTTCATGATCCTAGACCTAACGTTTTTGAGTTATCATGCGGAAACCATCTGGTGGACAGACGGACATACGGACGAACCGACATAAGCAAAACAATATACCCCCTCTTCTTCAAAGGGGGGAAGGGGGGGGGGCATAAAAAAACAAATGTGCCACATAAACGTCGTCTCCTAACTCGATGAACCTATTTTAAATATCATGATCGATGCATATGCGTGAGACGAAATCTGACAACATGTAAAGGTTTTCTCCCTTTAACAACAAACTATAGAATGAAAATAGTTTAAAGTGTTCGTATAAGAGTGAGAAGGCTAAATAACGGAAGATAATGCTGTGACGGGGATAGTGTCAATGAATTTGGGATTAACAACTTGTAGCCCATGCAAATCACATTTACACCATAGTGCTGTTAATCGCAATGACAAATATGACGTTTAATTAATGAACACATTTGTGTAAGAGGCAATACAATAAAATCAAAATAAATCGAAAACAATACTACAGTTTAAATGTATCGATGTTTTGAGACGTTCCTTTAAATTTCGATCTTCAGACCACTTAAGACCGATGGTTAGCATAATTTGTGACAACAGAAACTTCCTGATCGTCAAGAGCATTTTTTTATCGCGACGGGGATTTTGGTAAATAATACTTTAGATAGCCGTCTATTAAAGTATGTATGCTTGATGATAAGATGTCGCGGCAATTTATATCCTTCTTCAGTAACGAGAAACTTAGATAAAACACCTACGTATTGAATTTTGCGTGCAAGCAGTCACTTGAGATGATTAAAAAGGGTGGATGGAGGAAGAAAATTAGGTAGTATATTTTCCGTGAAGATGCCTCCTATCAGTCGTTTAATCATGTGCATGTTAACAACCTTTGGAAAAATTCCAGAAATATCCGCGCGTTTTACATTCGTTGCAATCACTATGTCACATGTTGCAAAGAGTACAAATGGGCCCCTTTTTATCCTATAAGAGAGAACAATCGGTAAATTAAACAGTCTGCATAACAGCAGAAATCATCTTATCTGATAATTTATTAGTTAATAAGTAGCCTGTGTGCATATTTATGTACGTATTACCTTTTTAGTAAAAAGAAGCATTCTTATTCGTGTAGTGTTAAATGTGGTAGAAATACCGATGTTATAATATTGTCTTATAGATTTTTGTGTACATTGCTGTAATAAAAATGTGCTGCTCATCGTCCAAATATGTAACATAAACACAAAATAAGAATGCATATTATTTCTGTTCCGAAAGTATTGAAATAAATTTTGCATGTTTCAATGTCGTGCTCATGTATTTACTTCCCTTTACAAACAATACATGTTCTAAAGAGGCCGGGCTTGAACGTTTATAAATATTTATTTTGTCATTTACGAAGATTGACAAGATCACATGGTTGTACGTCACAAAATGGTTTTCGAAATAGCCACAAACCGTACCGGTCCTCCTTGAAGAAGTCGTTTTGTTTCGTCCGTCAATATAATCGGTGCCAATGGGTGGATTCACGTGGTCAGAATTGAGAAAACATGGCCGCCGATGCCTCGCTTAAGTTGAAAAATTGAGTGTTCAAACAGGTACATCTTCCTTATTACTTACTTGTTTTCAGTTGGATAACGCCTATCATAGGGTCAGCCGGAAGCGGTTTCATAGAGTATCAACCGTTTCCCTCTGGGTGGTCGGAGTGTGGAGATTACTCATGGAATCTTTTGCGATTTCTTGAACCGGCAATTGCTGTTGTACACGGACAAACAATAATATAACTGTTTTCACACTAATTAGCACTGTTCAAGTACCAGTTGGTCGTGCGGACGCATTGAAACTGGCAAAAAATGGATACATCGATTGCTAATGGCGTTATTTTCAAGGTAAAGTTGAGTTTCGATTGGTTTTGACGATTGCTGTTGAGCACGCACATGGCTGTTATACACGGACAACTTCTAAAACAACTGTTGTTGAGCACGCACATGTAAAGGAATACCGTTTTCTCAGCCGAATAAGTCTAAAACAACGTCGCATTGGCATGTTCTGATACATGTAGCGATACATATCTTATGTAAACGCACCGAAAATGTTAATTCTTATACGAAATTGGCTATCTGGATCATCAAAATTGTATTTTCAATAGGAATTTTTTGCTAGCCCCTTTCGGTGTAGCTGCCTTTTGTAATGGCTTGCGAGTATTTGAAAATGTTGCTTTTCCTTCAGACAGTTTTATTTATATGTGTTTTGGATTGCTGTTTTTTTCTTGAAGAAATCCCTTCATGATATTGTCATTTAAGTGAATGTTCAATTGTTTTCAGAACAATTGTTCATGCTTAAGGGACAAGTACATATAAAGACAGGATAACATTTTACCCTATTTCTATACAGTTTGTGACCAGAACATAAAGGATGAATATGGTTTGGCATTGGGCATGTATTTAAACAAGTTAAAAATGTATTTTATTTCCTACAGATTGTGTACTGTGTTTTACGCTTTCAGATATCAATTCATCAAGTATTTTTGTAAAAAGTGTATTTTCTTCGAGTAAATCATAACACATTTGATCATGTAGGTTAGTAGCATTTTTCGTCCCAGGTTAGTATTATCAAGAATATTTTTATTGAAATAATAGTCTTGCATTGGTCTCTTTTCAGTACTCGTTTTACATGAGCCGGATAGAGGACAGACTGTACATATAACCTCGAAGCGGGCATAAAACCTTATAGCTACAGACACCAACTCAGACACATTTCAATTCACAAGGTAACTAGTTTACAACAACAATCACCAATAAGCTTTGATCCTATAACTTCATAACAGTGGCAATATAAAGTTTAGGCCAGCGTTACCGCAGGTAAGTATTTCTGTAGTACTTTGCCAAAAATGCTATCAAATTATGAATTAGTACTGAAAATAAGCCATATCAGACATAGAATAACGTGTAATACGTATCAAATATGTTTTGGACACGACATTTATAGTCAAAAGAGCAAGATGGATTAATATGGACTTGGAAGCTGCCATCGTTGGGAAAATCAAGAGTGGGGTACAATTATTTAATCTACGAAACAAATGGTTAAAAAGTTATGTTTGAAATTACCGCTGTTAAACAAGTCTGTCATACAGTCTGAAGCCATTATCTGATCGAAGTGTTATTGTGGTAACAATCAGAAAATTGTATTGGTTTGACTGTTCATTCATTTCTCAAGATTTGGCAATATTACACTTTAGCCCCCCGCCAGAGGTGTGAATACATACTGAATGAACACAATGGGCTCATTCCGTGTGCATATCCACCCCTCTGGCGGGGGCTAAAGTGGTATTTTGCCCAAGATTTCATTATGTTTAGACTAAACTTCGATTATTGACGATTTTAAAAGTGTACGAATCAGTTTCCAATATTATATCTCTACTGTATAGCATGTATAAAACAAATAAAAACTTCAAAATATCTATTGCTTTAACAAAGTTGACTCAATGAAACAAATAATATGATCTTAACATAATAGATCTATAACAGTGATCTATAATGTATGTTCATCAGAGATGCAGACAAGATGTGCATCAGCAAATACAGATGAACACCCAAGTTGCAACAGTAACAAGAAAGAGCCTCAGACTAAGTATGTATATATGTATGTATATAACTATTCGTGGACCTAGTTTCATTTATATAAGCTTAAAATTCAACTTTAAACTATATAATGACAATGTCATATTCTTTAAATTTAAATTATTTGCTATCAATTAAACTGACATACTGAACCAATAGAATCCTATCATTGTTTAACAATAACCATAATAAATTAGCTGATGGCTATCAATAATCAAAATCATTCAGAACAATGCTCATCATTTTTGTAAGTAGTTAATAGAGTAAACCAATAAAAACAAAAATATTTAAACACATACAGGTCACTTAGCGAGGTGCAGATAGTGTAATATGCCAAACAGAACAGCTTGGCAGACAAACAAGAAAAGTTCTACGAAAGAATCACAGTACAGACTGCTATTCTCATTTAAAAAAATCCAACATGAGTGAGTACAAATGAGGCTATTACCTAAACCTTGTTTCAAAAATATAATATAGGCATTGAAATAATATATTTTGTTCACTTTTTGAATGGTTGTTCCAATGCTGTTAAACCCATATAAACAAACAATGAACCAAACTATCAGTGTATGACTCAGAGATATACAAGCACAAATATAATGAAAACATTTATATTTAATCTGTTAATTTCCTAAGTAAAGTTATTTGCGATAATGGTGTAACGTGTCTACCGTTCCTTCGGGATATATATATAATGGCTTTTCCTCGGGCTTTCCTTAGCCGTGTGATTTGATAAACAAATAATATAATTTGCCTCTATACAAGCCGGTTCCGTATGCCCTGTGCGACTTGGATTGCTTTGATCACTTGGGTTGACTTGGGTCGACTTGGGTCGACTCGGGTTGACTTGGGTTGACTTGGGTCGACTTGGGTTGACTTGGGTCGACTTGGGTCGACTTGGGTCGACTTGGGTCGACTTGGGTCGTCTTGAGTTGACGTGGGTCAACTTGGGGTGATTTGAGTCAACTTGGGTTGACTTGGGTCACCTAGGGTGTCTTGGGTGACTTGGGTCACCCCGGGTGTCTTACACCTATTGCAACGAGTCTGCAGTGTCTCCCCTCTGCGTTACGCAAGGAAGACAATCAATGTCCCCCCTCTGCGTTATGCAAGGAAGACAATCGGTCAGTGTTGTACAAGCGACACTCAGTAGCTTGAGAGACTCAGGCTGACCTACGAGACCTGACACGTGCACCGTCTTATATCACCAATGAAAACCTGTGACCCGGACAAAGGTATGAGTCTCTATTGAAGCTACCCAGCAAGCTATGGTGTAGTGCGCAAAGTTGCTTGGGTCACTTCTACTCAAAAGGCATCCAAAGTCCCAGATAATTTCAATGGTATAAGGTCTCTAATTAATGCAACGTATTTAACGTTGTGAACTGTTCGACGATCGAACGCAGACTGCTCGCTCCCCATAAGAGCAGCGCTTTATATACTGATATGTATACCACGTGACCCGCTTGCTAGAGACATCACCCTACTATTTCATTTCATGTAAACACAACCCTATCGTTTCAAGCAGTCATTGTATAATGCTGTGGCTATATTATGAAATACATATTGTGCATCTTAATAACCGACTTGTATTATTAAATCATCAAATTATGTACATAAAAATACAATGATCAATCCAAAATACACACGCTATTTGCGTGGAACGTACCGAATAGTCGAATGCTTGTTCGCGGGAAATGTACTTTCGTTTTGGTGTAAATAATAGGAAAGAACTCAAAGAATAATGAACCTAAAAGATAAAATACCGGCCAAAATCGTCACAATGGTATCTCTAACTCTTCTCCCATCCGATACAGCCTGAAACATCTCTCCCTTGGCAACCTTTTCTCAAGGTTCCGGATCCACTGCTGGTTCCTCCACATCAACCACAGATTATGAAGAACAGCACAGGCAATGATGATGCGGCTGGCCTTGGCAGGCTTCATTCCAATCTGTTATAAACAGAAATTGGAGGAATAAATTGAAAAATAATGTTACATCAAAAGACATTGTTAAAAATGTTGTAAAATGTGTACCCAATACTTGATGCAGAGTAAATAGTAACAACTACTTTTTCCCCGAGTGTAACAATTTACTAATATCTTATGTATTTCTTATGAGCTCTAACAGATACACAAACACATATCTAAAAATGTTTAAATTGTTTTAGCTGGCATTCAGTAATGTATCAGTACTTAAAGTAAAACGAGACAGTTTTGTATAATGCTGTTACATTGACTTGTTCAATATGTCAAAATCAATATGTAGCATATTTTTCCGTCTATGTGTAAGTTGAATTTAAGAATTGAAGTGTGTCTATGGCATGCAAAAATAATGTTAAGTTATTTATAACTTTTTTTCCAACTCTTAGACTTGATACGCCTAGAAATATATGATGATGTCAATTTCCATTAACAATCTTTGTTGATTAAATACATTTTATTTTATAATCTTCAATAAATTGTATAATTTATAATATAAACAATTTCTTTACATACCTCACCATGAAGGACATGAAAGGTTCGCTTCCAAAATCCGAAGGCCCTTTCAATACTGTTTGGTGCCTATGTGAGCAGTTTTGTACTTTTCCTGAGCTTCTGACTCTGTGAAAACAGTTATAAATATGTTGATAGTTTTAATACTGAACTGTTTTATTGGAAAAGTGTTAGTACTTAGAGAATCAAGGAAAATCTATTTCATCATTATATGTTTTGAGTATATGCTTAGCATACATGAAAGTTGTTTTGTGTGTTTCGTTTACTTTTGCAGTTTATGGAAAAAAACACGGCAATTTTCAACCAAAATGTGTGTTTTGCTGGATACATAAGATATGTATCGCTACATGTACAAGAACATGCCCATGCGACGTTGTTTTAGACGTATTCGGCGGAGAAAACGGTATTCCTTGACATGTGCGTGCTCAACAACAGTTGTTCTAGAAGTAGTCCGTGTATAACAGCCATGTGCGTGCTCAACAGCAATCGTTAAAACCAATCGAAACTCAACTTTACCTTGAAAATAACGTCATTAGCAATCGATGTATCCATTTTTTGTAAGCTGCAATGCGTCCACATGCACAACTGGTACTTAAACAGTGCTAATTATTGTGAAAACAGTTATATTATTGTTAGTCCGTGTACAACAGCAATTGACGGTTCAAGAAATCGCAAAATATTCCATGAGTAATCTCCACACTCCGACCAACCAGAGGGAAACGGCTGATACTCTATGAAACCGCTTCCGGCTGGCCCTATGATAGGCGTTATCCGATTAAAAACAACAAAGTAATAAGGAAGATGTACCTGTTTGAACACTCAATTGTTCAATCTAAGCGAGGAATCGGCGGCCATGTTTTCTCAATTCTGACCACGTGATTCTCCCCATTGGGTGCATGATTTTGACGGCGTAGACCGAATTGACATATCCCAAAACGACCTAGACCGTATTTAATTGCAGTTTTCTTATCTCCGGCTGCGCACTGGGTACCATCTTGAACGAATTTAGAATATTAAAAGTACCTTTAATAGCTTTTGTACTTTTGCGTGCCTGGAACTAAAAAGGTTCTTTGTGGTTTTGTTGTGTTTTAGCTGTTTCTAGTCTAGCGTTTTGGTGAGTTGAAGCCTAAAACTTAACTAAAAAGAAAGAGCGCGTAATTCAAAAATGTTAAAGATACTTGTTTATTTATATGCTCACGCCGGGTATGCGGATACTTTGATAACAGATGGCACTTCGATACCAGATAACAACAAAAGCCACGCGCGAGAGTTGAGTTCATCAGCTTTTTTGCATTTGTGTTCTGTTCCTTTGGTTTTCAGACACTTAACATTGTTTGGTCGATTAATGGTATAGTACTTTCGTATTGCGGAGCAAGAAAGTCGTGAACAAAACATTGGACTATAAAAAAGAGATAAAATTTCATCGATAATCGTCATGAATTCGATGATCAGTACGTATTTCAACAAAATAAAAATACTTGGAAATCAATCAAAGACCGTGCCAACTATTCAAAATAAAAGATCAATATGTCCATAAATGTTACAACATGTTAAATTTTAGTTGAATGACGTATTTGATGAAATTCATATGTTTTAAGAGTCGGATGCCAAATTTTCATGGACACTTTTTTACCGATCATCTCAAAGACAATAGCACTTCGATTCCAGGTAACTCGACCCTTTTTACCAGATATAACACACTCTATATAGTGAATCAGAAATGCAGAATTTGCTGTGGAATACTACTTTAGTAAGCAGGCAATAAATAAAAATATATGTAGTGACGTTAATTAAAAACGAATTACCGAAACATGTTCGCATCCCTTATATGATAATAACAGGGAAAGGGAAGTGTAAAGGGAAGTGCTTCCTATAAGTAGAGCTCAATATAAAGGGAGTTTTTCAATCTCTTTTAAATTTTGTGACTACGCATTAGTATCGTCTTCATGATGCGATTCTAATGAGCACCAATGACAAAGGATTTTATTTGGTGTATTGGCCGCTTCAAGACCCCCCTGCTCCCCTTATCTAGAGTCCTGCTACAATATAAGTTCAAATGACCACAGTCGTGTTGATCCACAAGATCCGTTGTAATTTCAATTCTCTTAATCTCAATTTACCACTTAAAAACAAATGTATTATTGAAAACGAACAACACCAGTGGTTATATTTTACATGTGTATGTAATTACGTTATGCATCGATTCCCAATGTGTCGGGCTTGACAATGCAAATTGATTCGTACTTCAAAATGTTTGGTAAGAATAGCCATGATATACATAAATTCATTTCAGGTAGAATATAAAACTCGGTTATCAGAGTGCCCAATTTGTTGAAAGTCTCTGTTATCCGAAGTGCCCTATATCGGGAATCAAAGTATCCGCAACTTCATGAATACCACCTATTAAAACATGCTCCATCTTCGTTTATATTTCATTGAATACTATCAAAATTTCAGTATTTGAAGCACAGGGATTACTCTACATGCTGGAATATCAAGCAACTTCTTGCAATATTTCTAAGTAGTTTTATTTAGAAAAGGATACACCAATTATAAACTCGACCATGCGCCTTGTCTAAAAAACTAATCTTTATGATATAACTTTAAAAAAGCGATGAACTTACCTCTCGCGCGTGGCTTTTGTTGTTATCTGGTATGGAAGTGCCATCTGTTATCAAAGTATCCGCATACCCAGCGTGATGCTACAAAGCATTTTTGCGTATAAAAATAGTATACATGTTCAGTTTATAACGCATAGAACAAGAAAAAATATTAAATATATTGAATTCAACTTTAATGCTGTTGATACAAATGTTTTCAAGTAATGTAACAAATATTGTATCGAAAATTACTTCATGGAGTTTTAGGAGACGTCTCAAAATTGCGCTAACCAAAATGCATAAATAAAACTATTTCTTCAAATGTCGTATATTTTAGAAATGCAATTAGTGGCAAAACTTTGCTTTAAACCATTTTTTATTTCATGCAACTGATTATTCCCAAAATACAGATTCTGTGTTAATTGTGTACCGACCCCTACTCTATCTTGCACAAAATTCGTCTGCAAGTTACAGGGAACGTGAAGGATTTTATCTTCCGGGTTGCAGCTATGTCCTCGTTTATAATACCCGTAGATTTATCAAGGTCAAAAATGGTCATTTTTGACGATGCTGGAACAGCATCGTCCAAGATATCATAACCATCAAAAAAAATCACAATGGCGACCTATGTAATAGACCGAGCCAGTCCGATTGAGATAACTCGATTTTTCAGTTACTTCCCTTTTGCATTCGCCACTGCGTAGGAGATTGCTCGTCATTGATAACAATCTCCTAGCAGAGTTGTCGTTCGTGTTTCAACATTCAAAAATGGCCGCCCCCATGAGAGTCTCGATTCAAAACTTTCTTACTGCATAAATTGGCTTGTTTCGCTATTTAGAAGCTGTCATTTAGGATATATGAATTATTTATTCACTAAATCTCCGCTTATGACAACAATAGTTGGAATTCAAACTCTTTACTGGTTTGTACTTTTTCTTAGTGTGAGTACTTTTTATCATTTTAAAGTTAAATGAACTGTGTCCCAGTAAAAGAGACATTAAGGCGATTGTGGCCAGTTTGGATCTAGATCAGCCTGCAGTCGCTTGAAAGCTGTTTGCTTAAAAGCGTTTTTCTGACAATAACAAATAATTTAATTGGATACTGATTTGACTGCGCTTTTCCTGTGACCTGGCTCAAATAATAGAAGTGTCATTAATCAAATTATTTATTTCGAACATTAATCAATTGTTTTTCTTGTCCCTCGGGATCAATGACTCCAGCACTTTCCTGTTGAGAATTGAATACTGCTAAAGGCGATGCTAGGGGGCGTGAGAGATGTTGCACCTTCCAGTATCGCTCGATTGTTCATTGTCGGCTCGGGTACTACGTACATGTACCCCGGGTACTCTTAAGTTTACTTACATGTATCCCGGGTACGGTAAATATACTTAAATGTACCCGGAAAATTTAACCCTAAATCAGTCGTTGTCGACTATTTTTTGTAATAATTATATATACACATTTATGTCAATTTTCTGTAGAATGGCCTCTATATTATCGGAACACATACTCAAAAAGCATGTTGATGCAGTGTTTTTTTAGAGAAGTGTGTTTAAGATTATCGGTTGCCCGTTTTACGACATCGGATTTTGGGCGCGAATACAACTCGGGTACAGTCTAATATGGACCGAGTACAATTACGTTTATTTACCGTACCTGGGGTACATGTAAGTATACTTAGAGTACCCAGGGTACATGTGAGTATACTTAAGAGTACCCGGGGTACATGTAAGTAGTACCAGAGCCGACAATGACCACTCAAGCTCCATTATCCCTCATGAACCGACTCAAAAAACCGAGTCGGCAATATTTGACTTAATTTTTGGTTTGGTTGCTCTCGAGGGATCGAAATTACAGAATCTGCCTAAAAGCCCTACGGGTTTGATCCCCAGAAGCGACATTGAAAACTAGCATACTTTGTTATCTAAAAGGCTGCTAAACCTGATATACAATGATATTGTGAATTTTCTCTCACATGATGTTTATCAGTCATATTATATAAAAACTTACAGCAGTAGTAAACAACTGGACAATAATTAATGAACGCATCTTTCATTTGTCTTTGACACTTTGATTTTGACATGGCCTAGATTTAAATATGTGACTGGACTTTACCAGCACTCTTGTAACAGAGCTAAAGTTTAAATGTACCATTGAAGATCACTTTAATCCAGATTTGCTATTATAGACATGTGGAAAGTTTTAAGGGTGTGACAAGTAAGCAAAAATTTGTCATTACCCAGAGGCCACAACTGATCTATGACTGTATTAAAACAAGAAAAATCAGTGCCTGATTTAGATTTCGTAAGATAGTTCAAGAAAAACTAATTTCATAAGCCTGGTAACAGTTTAACGGTAATGCTACCAATGTGTCACACCAGGGCATTGAATTTGAAATCTAGGACATGCATGGTCATTTCTTCATGAAATCAGGACACAAAATTGTATTTTTTAAGTCCATAATTGACCTCGCTATAGTTCTCAGATTATTATAAGCTCAATCAGTATATTTATGTCATTATTTATGCTTTGTGTATTGTAAACATATACACAATCATACAGTTACATGATAGCAATAAATAATATCAAAGCTACCCATACTATAAAGGTCATTGACAAAGCCTATGGTCAAAATGTGAACACATTGAGTGTAATCGCCCTCTCGTGCCAGCAAAAACAACACGTTGACAGGTTGTCATTTTTGACAGTTCTACTTTCACTTTCATTTTGTGATATCAAACTAGTAACAATTATGTGGCTTAGAAAAATTGCTTGTTATGCCCCCGGTAGGGTGGCCTATATCAGTTGAACTGTCAGTCAGTCAGTGTGTCAGTCTGTCCGTCCGTCCGAAAACTTTAATGGCCATAACTTTTTTAATATTGAACAAAGCAACTTGATATTTGGCATACATGTGCATCTCATGGAGCTGCACATTTTCAGTTGTGAAAGGTGAAGGTCAACCTTCAAGGTCAAATGTCAAATATAAAGCGTCTGTCTGTCTGTCCGAAAACTTTAACATTGGCCATAACTTTTTCAATATTGGCGTGCATGCGTATCTCATTGAGCTGCACATATTGATTGGTGAAAGGTCAAGGTCATCCTTCAAGGTAAAGGTCAAATTTTGCAATATTGAAGATAGCAACTCCATATTCGGCATGCATGTGTATGTCATGGAGCTGCACATTTTGAGTGGTGAAAGGTCAAGGTCATCCTTCAAGGTCAAAGGTAAAATATATGGCTTCAAAGCTGTGCAGCAGGGGGCATTGTGTTTCACAAACACAGCTCTTGTTTAATATATTTTCTGCACATTTCTTCAAAAAACTTACATCAATACACGATTTTCTTCGTTAATTCAATCATTCCTGACAGACTTGTGTACATATTTCGCTTACATTTTGATGCGCGTCGGTAGGACCGCATTACCGCTTCCGAAATGTGTATTCATACTATTGCACTAGAATCAGGGACATATTGATGAGGATGATCATTTCACAGATATTGAAATCTTAAGAGCAACAGTTGAGTTTTGTTGGCTTGAACTCGCTTGGTTAAAATATCTGGTTGGCTTTATTTCTGCTTGAAGGACCAATTACTTGTTGCTATTTCTCTAATAGATTTCTTTTGTATGGCTCCAATTTGCGAGGGTCATATTTTCTGATGGGTTTAAGTGTTTCGTCCATCCCAGTCAAAATGTTCACACCTCTGTTAGTTTGTTTCACTCCAACTTGCTGTAAGTCGCATGTTGGTATTCATTAACTTTGATTAGTATCACGCCATTATTGATTTCTTAGCTGTGGCAAACTTGTCCTCCACTAAAGTGTTGTTTAGTTTTAGTAAAATACAGTATTTTTTTATATAAAAGCTTGTTTTTTTAGAAACAGCATACTCACAATTTGTGCTACAAGGCTATATAAAAACAAGGGCTGTTTGTAAAACATGCATGCCCCCATATGGGCTGTCAGTTGTAGTGGCAGCCATTGTGTGAATACTTTTTTGTCATTGTGACCTTGACCTTTGACCTAATGTAAGTTATCATCCAGAAACCATTGTACTATTTCGAGTCACTGTGACCTTGACCTTTGACC
Organism: Dreissena polymorpha; assembly: GCF_020536995.1. Taxonomy (NCBI): domain Eukaryota; kingdom Metazoa; phylum Mollusca; class Bivalvia; order Myida; family Dreissenidae; genus Dreissena; species Dreissena polymorpha. The sequence continues at coordinate 36,813,666 of NC_068365.1, forward strand.
TAGTGACCTGAAAATCAATAGGGGTCATCTGCCAGTTATGATCAATGTACCTATGAAGTTTCATGATCCTAGGCGTAAGCATTCTTGAGTTATCATCTGGAAACCATTTTACTATTTCGAGTCACTGTGACCTTGACCTTTGATCTTGAGACCTAACAAGAGCTGTCAGAGGACAGCGCGCTCGACTATTTGAGTGCTTGACAGTATAACGTAAGCCATCATGGGGAAATTGTTCATATGTAATAATTTATTAGATGATCATTCAAAAATATAAAAAGATATTATTATTTTTTTTTGGGGGGTAGGGGGGTGAGAGGGGGGGGGGGTATAATGTAGGGTGTGGTAATTTATTAGATGTTTAAAAAAGAAATGGGGGTAGGGGGTAGGGGGGGAGTGAGAGGGGGGTATAATGTGGGGTGATGTAATTTATTAGATGTGTAAAAAATATATTTATTTTTTTATTTTTTTTTGGGGGGGGTGGGGGGGTAGGGGGGTGGGCTTTAGAGGGGGTATAATGTAGGGTGTGGTAATTTATTAGTTGTTTAAAAAAATGGGGGGTGGGGTGGGGTAGGGGGGTAGCGGGGAGTGAGAGGGGGGTATAATGTGGGGTGTGGTAATTTATAACTGTTTAACAAAAAAAATTGGGGTGGTTGGGGGGTAGGGGGGTTGAAGGTTGAGAGGGGGGTATATTGTGGGGTGTGGTAATTTATTAGATGTTTTAAAAAAAATTGGGGGGTGAGGTTGGGGGGGAGATTCTGGTCGGGGCGTGGGGTATTGTTTGGGTGGAATCCATTGTGGTATTCAGGTAAGTGTTGTTTTGTCAAAGTAATAATAAAATGTGATCATAAATAAAGAAGTTATGGCAATTTAAGCAAATTGTTCAATTATCTAAGTGTAAAGGGGCCATAATTATTTCAAAATGCTTGATACAGTGGTCTGCTCTTGTTTATAGGTTGGGGTCATGTTGGTAAACGAGTATGCAACATATAAAAGCAATATGTTAAAGGATATAGGAAATATTTGGGGTAGTACGCAAACTTTAACATAGATTTATCAAATATATGCATATTCTAAGTATAAAAGGGGCAATAATTATGAAAAAATGCTTGATAGAGTTATCTGCTCTTGTTTATAGGTTGGGGTGATGTTGGTAAACAAGTATGCAAAATATAAAAGCAATATGTAAAGGGACAATGAAATAAATAACAAATGATCTCACACTGACATGAACAAATATCCTCTATTTATTAAACATGAAATTTAAACTTATTGCATTTGTTTCCCCTGTATATAAGAAAGATATAATAGTGTATTACCTCCCCTGTCCTGCTTATATTTATATTAATCAACAAAATTAAACATTAACACAATATTTAATATACAAAATATACAAAAAAATCTCATATTCTGATAATATTTTTACTGATCCACTTTATTTTACTCAAATGATGATGTTTCATTGGACTGATAATTATAGATTAAGGATTACAGACCAGTTGCTTCAGTTATATTGTTCAGAGTTCGCCATGTTGGCCGCATATGCGTTCTTGAGTTATCATCCGAAAACCATTTTACCATTTCGAGTCACCATGACCTTGACCTTTGACGTAGTGACCTCAAAATCAATAGGGGTCATCTGCGAATCATGATCAATGTTTCTATTAAGTTTCATGATCCTAGGCCCAAGCGTTCGTGAGTTATCATCCGGAAACCACCTGGTGGACGGACCGACCGACCGACATGTGCAAAGCAATATACCCCATCTTCTTCGAAGGGGGGCATAAAAATACATAAATGAACATGTTGTTTAATTCACTTAAAAACTTGTTAAAGGCTTTACACGATTCTTGACCTTGACATTTATGAAAATTTGTCTTGTTCTCTATCCACATACATTTTTGTTTATAATGTTGATGATGATGGTCATCGTAATTATGGTAATGACAACAATGCTGCTGGTGGTGGTAATATTGGTTGTGGTGTTGGTGGCGTTGGTGGTTGTAGCAGTAGTGTAATCTAATTTGTTTACACAATTGTTTAGATATTTCTCGAACAGGCAATGCTAACAGTCGACAAGTAAGAGTAACTGTAATTACACACAATAAGTTTATAATAGAAATGCCATTCAATAATAAAGCAAATACTAGTAACACAGTTAGAGACATCACTAGACTATTCATTCAAAACACAAAACAGTCAAATTTAGGCTCTTCCACATGATGACTGAGTTGCAAGACTTTGTGAAATATTTTTCATGACTTTGAATAAAATTGGGAACATAAACAAATAAACATTTTTGTTGGCTTACTATACTTGTTTTACAAATAAGGGACAGCTTATTCTAATCTTAATACAGCATCAAGCGCAAACATTGCGCTTGTATCTAAAACTAACAAATGGCTTCACTGAAAAATAATAAATATATCTCTCTATTCTTGTTAAACTTGATTGTCAACCTCATGTCAGATCTGCATAATGCTATTCACTCTGCAAGCAAAGCTGCATTTTGAATGTTTTCTTTGCCTTCCCAGTGTTCATCAGTCTATTATTCTCAACACCAGTCTCTGTTGCCCTCACCCTCCCAACCCTAGTTTTAAACAGTCTATGTATACAGTCCCTGTTCAAGTTGCATTGCTTTGTTAGACTCCAGCCTCACTCTGCATGCGGTTCAGCAATGATCGCGACACCAGCTCCTCGGCATCAAAGTAGCGGTCAGTACAGTTGGCAAGGCATTTCTGAAAAGTAATAATTCATAATGACTTGATACTTAAAGACACATTCTTTAAATAATATCAACGCTATAAATAAAATAAAGATAATTCTTGAATTCTCACCACATACAGTATTATGTTAAAATATGTACCACAAAATAAATGTCATTGATCTTTAGCCAATATCTCCAAACAATACGCAATAAAAACAATTCTCCGCCTTATCTATGTTATTGTTTGCTTAGGCACTCTATACACACTCAATACAGATACACGCTTAAGGTAAGTCTTTGACTGGAATGGTTGTAAAATGAGCTACAAACTCAAATTACTATGTTACTTGTATTTAGGTGCAGTGTATAAATATATATGAGCTGTGCTCTGCGAAAAGGGGGTTGAATGCATGTGCGTAAAGTGTCGTCCCATATTAACCTGTGCAGTCCGCACAGACAAATCATGGAAGACACTTTCCCCCTAAACTAGATTTCTGCTAAGAATAGACTTTTTCAAAACAAAAATATCATAAAAACGTCGTCCCTGATTAGCCTGTGCGGACTGAACAGGCTAGTAATCTGGTATGATACTTTACCCACATATATTAAACACCGTTTTCACAGAGCACGGCCCATATATATACGAATGCCATTATTTTTATCTCTAATACAAAAACCTGGGAAAGTACTGTGGGAATAGCAATAATCGGAACCTCTAAGTGCTTAAGGGTCATAAAAAAAAATATTTGCAGGTAAATGTCTTTGTCCAAGAAAGTCAACAGCTTTAAAAACATGAAGTTTTTGACTTATAAAACAGCTTCGTGTACTTATGAATGAATAACAAGACCCTAAAGACATGCAATGTATGAAGTTTGAAGGGAGTGCATGATGTAGTTAAAAATGAATTTGAACCTTAAAAGGGCCGTCCAACAGATTTTGGCATGTATTGAGGCTTGTCATTAAATGCTTTAAATGCTTTATATTGATAAATTTGAACATTTGAACTAAAAATCTCCAGTTAAAAAACAAGAATACAATTTAAACATGAGGGCCATGATGGCCCTGAATCGCTCACCTGACTAACCTTGCTACATCAACTTAAATTCTATCAGACCCATACATGTACATGCATGAATTGGCGACTCATCGATGTCACCAATATCCACTGCGATCACGGCCAATCGCGGCGAATCACCGAAAAATTGAGGGGAATCAGGGCGAAGATAATCTTGCTCTCGCGCGACGGCGGATTGACGAATCACGTGAAATCGCGGTGATTTTCCACTCAAAAAGCAAACTGTCCGCCTTAACTCCGCAAATAAGGCAACAATCATGGGTCGCGTAGAGTACACACTCCCAAGAAAAGATGTCATTAATTAATACATTCTGACAAAATGTCATTAAGATTTCTTGAAAACTGTGACCTCTTGCATCTACACAAGGTTTTACTAGAATTGGCCCGGTGACCTAATTTTTGACCCCAAATTACCCATATACGATCCAAAACAGATATTATCAAGATTAACATTCTGACCATACTTCAATAAGATCAGATGAAAACTATGACCTCTATTGTCTTCACAAGGTTTTTCTATGATTTTACCTAGTGACCTAGTTTTTGACCACAGATGACCCAAATACAATTCCAACCCAGATTTCATCAAGATTTACATTCTGGTCCAATTAAATTAAGTTTGGATGAAAACTGTGACTTCTACTGTCTACAAAAGTTTTTTTTATTTAACCTAGTAAACTTGTTTTTGACCCTAGATGACCCAAATTCAATCCCAACACAGATTTTAACAAGACATACAATCTGACAATATTTAAACTAGATCTGATGAAAACTGTGACCTCTAGTTTCTACACAAGGGTTTTCTATGATTTGACCTAGTGACCTAGTTTCTTGACCTCAGATGACCCAAATACAATCCCAATCCAGATTTTATCAAGATAAACATTCTGACCAAATTTTTATAAAGATTGGATGAAAATTGTGACCTCTATTGTCTACACAAGGTTGTTCTTTTATTTGACCTAGTGACCTAGTTTTTGACCGCAGATGACCAAAATACAATCCCAACCCAGATTTCATTAATATAACATTCTGATCATATTTCATAAATATTGGGTGAAAACTGTGACCTCTATTGTCTACACAAGGTTTTTCTATTATTTGACCTAGTGACCTAGTTTTTGACCTCAGATGACCCAAATACAATCCCAACCCAGATTTCATCAGGACAAACATTCTGACCAAATTTCATAAAGATTGGATGAAAACTGTGACCTCTATTGTCTACACAAGGTTTTTCTATTATTTGACCTAGTGACCTAGTTTTTGACCCCGGATGACCCAAATACAATCCCAACCCAGATTTCATCAAGATAAACATTCTGACCAAATTTCATAAAGATTGTATAAAAACTGTGACCTCTATTGTCTACACAAGGTTTTTCTATTACTTGACCTAGGGACCTAGTTTTTGACCAAGTGACCTATTTTTGACCCCAGATGACCCAAATACAATCCCAACCCAGATTTCATCAAGATTAACATTCTGACTAAATTTCATAAAGAGTGGATGAAAATTGTGACCTCTATTGTCTACACAAACAAATTGTTGACGGACGCATGCACACACACACACACAACGGACGCCGGACATCACACGGTCACATAAGCTCACCATGTCACTTCGTGACAGGTGAGCTAAAAAGAGGAAAAAAGGTAACCCTCAACAGGGCTCAAACCACTGACCCCTGGATTCCTGGAGTAAAAAGCCTCCCGCCTAGACCACTTGACCATCCATGTTCCTATTTAGTGCAGATGTATTCTTTAGCTATATAAGTAATTCTCGTAGTTTCCCAAAATATCGAATCGCGTCGATACGACGCTTTATCTGTTGGACGGCCCCTTTAACCTGACGTCTGAGCATTTTGCTGTTGCCAACATAAGGTTGAGAACATAATTATAGCTCACTGAACAACATAGATGAACAAAAGAAGGATAACTTTCAACACAGCAATGGTCCTTTTTTGTGTGTCACATCATGATGATATCTGAACAGTTTTGATTATAAATGGAACTGATACAATACCTGTTGGTAGCTTTCTAAGGATGACCCTGGCTTGTTCACACATTTTCTGAAGCATTTGTCTGTTGCCAGCTACAAGGAAAAGAGAACGTAAAAAACTCAGAACAATAATTGAGGAAGACAAATAACCCTGCAATGGTTAAAATCAAGCAGGTGTAAACTGGAGTATTAGTTGTTTGTCCTTAAAATAAATGTGTTTGCTAATTCAATATGATCACATACAATGAAAAAAGGCTTCAAATTGATTCATTCAATCAATAAGTCCAAATAACTCAAAAACTAATAGTGTGACATACAAAAAAAATCTTGCATATTCACAAAGTGCACATGTACAAGTATATATGTATCCATTTGCTCAAGTTCAAGGGAACATAACTCTGAAAAGAATATAACGAAATAATGTAAATAACATCTTTTACTTCAGTGTAGCATAAATTACAGATTCATGATGATACACGGATAACTGAGAGACAATTTTACGACCAAATATAAAACATAAACATGATGTCAGTATCCACAATTTTCCCAAGTTCAAGGGCACACAATCATGCAAAGAATATTGTGACATATATATACAAAATAGTAGCTTACACTTCTACATGTACATAAAAAACAATTATGAAGTTTCATTTTGACAGGCAGAAAACTGAATGATTACATTTCATTGCCACACATTCAAGTACATAATTATTCTAACTGTGCCTCAGTTCAAGGACATAAAACTCTTCAAACAATATTGCAACATACATAAAAACAAGAGCACCGCATAACGTGTGCCAACACTAGGCTGCGGGTGCAGTTTTTAACAAGAGCACCGCCTTGCAGGTGCACACCGCTCATCTATTTTCTTTTTAAAGGTGAAGAGACTCTCATTTTCAATCACAAAGGAGGGAGGGGTGGAGTGAAGAGGGGTGTATAGTGTGGGGGTGTGGACATTTTTAACATTATTTTCCAAAAATGCGAAAAAAAATGCCAAAAAAAAAATATTGGGGGGAGGGGGGGTCTTGGGTACGATGGTTGGACGGTATTTCAAACATAAAATAATAAAAATAAATATTTGTGTTTTTTAACTGTTTCAAAAAAAAAATGGGTGGGGGGTCGGGTGGGGTGGGGTGGGTATAGTGTGAGGGTGTTGTGGTCATATGTGAGATGATCTTAAAAAAAAAAAAAAAATTAGGGGGGGGGATTCGGGTGGGGGGAGGGTGGGGTGGGGGGCGATTCTTGGTTGCGATGGTTGGAAGGTATTTCTAACATAAAGTAATAAAAATAAATATTTGTGTTTTTAACCGTTTCAAAAAAAAAAATGGGGTGGTGGGGGTGGGGTGGGGGATATAGTGTGAGGGTGTGGTGGTCATTCGTGAGATGATCTTAAAAAAAAAAAAAAAATAGGGGGGGGAATTCGGGGGGGGGGGAGGGGGGAGGGCACGGGCGATGGTTTGGGTGGAGTCTATTGTGGTATGTCAGGTAAGAGTAGTTTTGTCAAAGTATCAATCAAATCTAATCATAAATAAAGAAGTTATGGCATTTTTAGCAAAATTTAATAATTTGACCTTGAGAGTCAAGGTCATTCAAAGGTCAAGGTAACATTCAACTTGCCAGGTACAGTAACCTCATGATAGCATGAAAGTATTTGAAGTTTGAAAGCAATAGCCTTGATACTTAAGAAGTAAATTAGTGGATCGAAACACAAAATTTAACCAGATATCCAAATTTACTAAGTAAAAAATAGGCCATAATTCCGTAAAAATGACAACCAGAGTTATGCAACTTGTCCTTTTACTGTACCCTTATGATAGTTTGCGAGTGTTCCAAGTATGAAAGCAATATCTATGATACTTTAGGAGTAAAGTGGACCAAAACACAAAACTAAACCAAATTTTCAATTTCTTAGGAAAAAAAGGGCACATGATTCCGTCCAAATGCCAGTCAGAGTTACATAACTTTGCCTGCACAGTCACCTTATGATAGTTAATAAGTGTTGCAAGTATGAAAGTAATAGCTTTGATACTGTAGGAATAAAGTGGACCTAAACACAAAACTTAACCAAATTTTCAATTTTTTAAGTATAAAAAGGGCACATAATTCTGTCAAAATGCCAGTCAGAGTTACATTACTTTGCCTGCACAGTCCCCTTATGATAGTTAGTAAGTGTTGCAAGTATGAAAGCAATAGCTTTGATTCTTATGGAATAAAATGGACCTAAACACAAAACTTAACCAAAATTATCAATTTTCTAAGTATAAAAAGGGCACATAATTCTGTCAAAATGCACGCCAGAGTTATCTAACTTTGCCTGCCCAGTCCCCCTATGGATAGTAAGTAAGTGTACCAAGTTTGAATGCAATAGCATTGATACTTTCTGAGAAAAGTGGACCTAAACGCAAAACTTAACCAAAATTTTCAATTTTCTAAGTATAAAAAGGGCACATAATTCTGTGAATATGCAAGCCAGAGTTTTCTAACTTTGCCTGCCCAGTCCTCTCATGATAGTAAGTGTACCAAGTTTGAATGCAATAGCATTGATACTTTCTGAGAAAAGTGGACCTAAACGCAAAACTTAACCGGACGCCGACGCAGACGCCGACGCCAAGGTGATGACAATAGCTCATAATTTTTTTTCAAAAAATAGATGAGCTAATAAATGAAAGCTTGTCAGATTATTTTTTTTAGAGGTCACAGTGACCTCGACCTTTGACTTAGTGACCCAAAAATGGGTGTGGCGTGTGGAACTCATCAAGGTGCAACTACATATGAAGTTTCAAAGTTGTAGGTGGAAGCAGTTTGATTTTAGAGCAAAATGTGCAAGTTTAAGCACGACGCCGGCGGACGACACGATGAGCTGGCTATGACAAAACCTCAGATTTTCTCCGAAAACGCCCAGCTAATAATGTCAAACAATTCTACAGAGAATCAACAAGATATCAATTACGCAGAAAACTGAAAATTTCATGAGTAGGCATTAAGTTCTTCTTGAATGCTCTTAGCTTTTATGAGTATATACGCACAGCTCAGAATTCTTCATAATAAAACCGAATTCCATGTCAAAAAATTAAGTCTCAAGTTTGTATATTAAACCGAATTCAATCAACCTAATATATTGTAACAAACACAATAACTATTCACATCGACATCAATGTGCGTGTTTTTTGTGGATAAATGCTCAAAATAAAAAGTTGATAAAAAAACATAACCAAAATGAAAACCAATGTTTTGAATTGATGATTCAATCAGCTTACAGAGGTTCCAAAGATAGCCTGTGTAGCTTGATTAGCCCTTTGCATGCTGGGAAATTTGTCGTCTGCTAAAATGTCGTCTGCTGAATTTCTAAAATTAGCATTTTCTTATATTTTTTTTCAAAGAATACTATCAGAATAGCAAACAGTTTGGATCCAGATGAGACGCCACGTTCTGTTGCATCTCATCTGGATCCAAACTGTTTGCAAAAGCCTTCAAAATTTGGTTCCCGCACTGAAAGATTTAGACACTAGATCTATTTTGCCAAGGATTCCGGAGATAGCTGATGTATAGATAAGCACATTTTCAAATTCGGAATACTCTGTGTTTTCCATTGCAAAAACGAACACATTATCGTGAACCATAACTTGGATTAATATCATTATTATACTAGCACACCACATCAAGTACATGTAAGTTGTTTTAAGTTTAGATTTATGGATAAATATATGAGCTGTTTGTGTGTATATATGCCACTGTTTATGTGTATTTATGCCAATGTTGCTCATTTAACCAACTTAAGTGCCCACTGGAATCCAGGAAGCAGAGTTTCCATGAAAAATCATGCTATTGTAGAGTCAATATCTAAGAGATAGACTATTATCCCCCGCCATAGGCGGAGGGATATTGTTTTGGCATTGTCCGTCCGTCCGTCCGTCCATCCGGAGCCATATCTTGGAAGTGCTTTGGTGGATTTCATTGAAACTTGGTATGAGTATATATATGGATAAAAGGATGATGCAGGCCAAATGGAATAGTACACCATCTGTTAATAACAGAGTTTTGGCCCTTTGTATCTTGAAAAAATGCTTTTTTGAGTGTCAAATATAACACTTTTGTGTCCAGAAGCATATTGGCAGGGGATATCAATTCAACGACTTTGCTTGTTGGGACAAGAATAAAACCCATTAAAAAATGCCAGATGCGTGTGAAGCTTAACCAAAAGCAAAGTCCAAAAGACATACAGTCAATTGGTGTATAACGGATAGCTAAGGACTTCGAGTCTCATTTCAACGTAAACACCATGCATTCATTAATTAAACCGTTAAACCTAGAAAGACACATGTTTTTCCTATTGAAACATGCCAGCGGTTTGAAATTTCAGAAAAAAAAAAATTTGTTTAGAGCGCGAATTTCATGGTACACTGATTCAGCCATTACCGGATCGCTTAGGTGTTTATCGGATTACATGTGCATCGTGTTATTTCTTAAAATTTGACACAGCATTTGTAAAAAATAATTGCAATATATGTTCATATCCAGAAAGGAAATTCATTTCTGCGTTTAATAAGACCAAGTTCATGGAAATCGCTGTACAACTGATGAAGTAATGGCTGTTCAAAGCGATGCACCCTATATTCGGGTCATTTCGAGTTGAATACTGTGTTATATATATATATATATAGATTTGATAGTGAAAAATGTTTTCAGAGAAATCGATTTTTCGTTATAATTTGATTATTTTTCATTAAAACTGATGTTTTCACTAATTAATATCATAGCCACACGCTAACCACATGTGTATTGGACAACTTCAATTGAGTTTATATTCATTGTGAGACAATCCCCACATTCCTGAATATGGGTCACCACATGTCCGTTATTCACTAAATCCCTAATTGCAGCTTTCATGCTTATTTTATATGGTACGCATCAATTTGGTTTCTGAGTATTCTTACTTTTGTAAAGGACACATAATACTAAAATATTACATCAATGAACATTATGTTTACCAAACAAAATCTGCAAAATTCAAGAAACCATTAGTCTGTAGTCTTATTTATAAGACGCGCAAAGAATTTAGAAATACTTTTTATATAGGCTAAATTCTTTGGAACGTCTTATCGGGGAAAAGTAAAAAATGTGTTGGAAACCAGAAAGTTTAAATTTTCATCGATTTGCGTAAAATTGCAAAATAACATTACCAACTCATTCAGTTTTAGTTCAGAAGTCCATTTTTACCTCAAATATCGTCGAATTGAAGTTGGAAAGGCATAAATTCTTCAGTTAAACTTCCGCTTAAATCGCCAACCAATCACTGACCTGTAGCCATGTCATGAAACTGATTTGAATATGAACCAATCAGAAGAAGGCATTACGGTGTAACGTGTACGCGTAATTTTATTTAACATGAGCTTTTAACACCGACTTGAACCTAAATAGATCTAGTATGCTAATCTTTGTCGATTTAATAAGCATATGTTCAAAACAGATATAGTGCAGTTTCTATTTACTGTTCTAAGTTTCAGCAAGTTTTTATGCATGTATTTTTTGCACCTCTGTCTGTGTTGTTTTATTTACTTACATCCTATGTTACATAGGAGGACGGTGTACTGTACGATTTGTATCAAAATTTTTTGTGTAAAGTATAAAAATAAAAGATGTAATTTATTTCAGAACTTTTAAATTGTCAATTTAGAAAAACAAACAATGCTAAATTAATCCAGAAAAGTATAACATTGGTTTACTATGTAACGCTCTGCACCACAACAGACGAACGCAAACTGTATTTTACGCTGTTTATTCTCCCACTTTAAACCAGATGCTTTACATCGAGGTCGTGTTATCGATTTATATCTACACAGCGAGCGAATCGAGAGATATTAAAAATTGAATAGTGGTTGGATTTAAATTGATCAGGCGTGCAAATTTCAAAGTGTCATTACATTCTTTCTACGGAACATTATCGAGAAATGAATTATCAACACAGGTATGTACATTTGTAAATATTATTGCAATCCGTTGATATTAAGTGTCTTATATCAGGGCTTGAATGTTGCGCACAAAATCCTTGCGCAACAATATAGACAAAGAAGAAAAAATTCCCACCATTAATTTGGTCTTTCCCCCTTTGTACGCTCCAAATATTACCCATATAAAAAGTAGCTTAATATTTGAGAGCGTCAAAAATTTGGACTACATTCGTCTGCACTTTTCCTGTCGTCACACAAACGGTGCGTACATAACATGACCTTGTTTTGCTTTCCAAAAAAGAAACAGTTGTAAACACATGTGAACAAAAACATGAATCGACTTAACAATGATAGGCTTTTTGTATTCAATTCATAGAAAACTATAAATCTTGACATAAATAAAAGTATTTTGCAAAAAACGTTTAACCTTTCCGTTACTCACTAAAATCCGCTATACACCAATCGACTGTAAATGGTAAACCAGTCTAATAATATAATTCTAAACTTGGTAGAAATAATAAGAATTATAGGTTAGATTATTGCCTTCTTGATAATTCAGAGTTTTTGAAGGTCATAGTAGATGTATTGATTGTATATCATACTTCATAGACATAGGGAACAATTATTTTTCAAAAACCCTGATGTTTCCATATTACCTGGAGCTTTTCCATTGCTAACTTCATGTTGATTTCATTCTGCACAGCTCTGAGTTGACTTTCAACGTCTTTATTCTTAAAACCACCTGATGATCCTGATGAGAAGTCCATTTCGACTAACTTGACGTTATCCGTAAACCATGTGAGTTTACACCTGGGACATGTCTAATATTTTACCGAATTGCATCAGTCGCTGAAAATTGGAACCAAAAAACACATACTGATTTCTATGTAAATTACCAGTACATATCGATAAATAAATGAATAAAAACTTAAAATGGAGCAGTTGATTTTATAATAAGCTTGTATGCGCCACTCAATATTTTTATTTTGCTTACCACGATAAAATAATTCGTATATACCGGTGTCGATGTAGTTTTCTACTTGTTATGTGTCAAACTTAAAAATACACATGGCAAAATGTTTTCTAAAAAATATGTTTTATTGTTTAATTAAATAGTCTATAACATCAAGTGAAATGCGCATATAGTTGCTCCGTCAGGTGACCTTTTTGATTTGTTTGTTCTTGCACTTTAGATCAATTGCAAATATGAATATCACTTCACTGTTTCAGTCAGCTGATTTACTTGATTTTTGTTTTAGTTGTTTTACTTGAACTTTTTCAGTAAGTTTGTGAAACACTTAAAACAGCGATTTTTATTGTTTTAACTTCACTCGTCATTCATAACAATCATGTGTTATTGTCATATCAATTAGTTTTAGTGCATATTGTTTGTTTTGCTACTTTGTTGGAATTGACATAAGTATTTTGTTTGATAAGGAAGTTTTTTTATAGACCAGTTGAGTTGACAAGTGATGTCATGTGCACCTGCAAAGTTTAGACTGCGGCCACTGGTTGGCAAAAAGTTGGGTATTCATATTAGCGTTCACAATAATTCAATATCATACATTAAATATTATTTTACACATTGATGTCTGCATTAAACATTAGTGTAAAAGAAAAATTCATTTTTAAACTAATATACTGTTGTTGTTAATAGTTTTACTTATAATTAAATACCAACTGAACATGCTGTTTGTTCTCATTATTATGTAGTTTCCAAAAAAAATCTGTACATCTCATGAGGGCCAGATAAGATGGCGTAAAATACGCATGAACAAATAGAAAATACTTATGACTTAAAATTGTGGTGAGTAAAAAAACTCCTGGTTAAGTTCGGATTACGCATTGTGTTCAATTTCAATGCCTATTAGCCGTTTATACATGCATATAAATTCATGTAAACATGACTGGTTCCCGTCATTGTGTCCACACTGGTAAAAACGTAGTGACATCACCATCTAAGTATAGAATGTGATTCCCGACCTGATTTACTCCTCAGTCAGAACGGTATCATTTCATTTTGGCCCACGATAAAGGTCGATGTTGACACAACGGGCTCCCCGCTGCATTGTTGAGAATCGATATACGCTGCTGGTGAAAACATCACATTCAATAAAACCCGAATCGCCCAACTTCAAGCATACATGTATTATGTTTGCTATCAGTTCATCTCTTGTGTTGCACTATGGAAAAACATTTTTCCTTCAAGCACTTTTTAAATGGCAGCCGAAATATACATATAATAAACAAGTTTTACGGATACCACCTGCTTACCATTCAGATTACGTGACTAAGCACATGTTTAACCTGTTTGATATATTGAAATCCGGTTTGCCATCAATGAATCCACTTGAATCATAATGTAATGCGTAAACTTGGTGCTTGCTTGTTTTTCATATGACCGTCACGATCTGTTCCGTCCTGACCGGCAGTCTCTGTCCCGAAAGCGCTTTTCTTTTTGTGATGTATTCCGCTGAGTCTGCATGTGTTTTGTTGTCATGTAAATAAAACAAAAAGTAATGGCCAGCCAGTTAAAAATGGTCGATTTTTAAAGCCGACAACGTCAGTTGTAACACCAGAAAAAATAATACGCCCTATTATTGACAGTATATTAACATATGTTATCATAAAATCGGTGCAGAGAAAGAAACATGACGGAAATAAGGTCACAGACAACGGCTTTGTACATAAATACTCCATAAAATTATCGGATTTTGATTTTTACTCATCAATTAAAAATTTCATGAGTGAAATACCCCTCGGCTGAAAAAATTATCTGGAGCTCTTTAAGACCACACATCTTAGCGACCAGTTTTCTATAACAAGAAAAACCATCAAAATTCATACAACTACCAGAATAAATTAAAGTTAATGTACCTAAACAAATAAGGATAAAAAATACATTGATTCCATACACACAGCATATAATTTAACTGACTGCTTTGGTAATTGTCTGGGAAAACTAACACTGTAACACATTGAATACATTTTCGTGAGTAATTTAATTGTTTTGATTTGATTGTTTGCATTAATCTTAAATTTGTTTGAGCATTTTTATTCCGGTGTTTAATTGCCTCTTTAATCAGCACAAAGTGATTTGTTTTGATAAGGGAACAATTTGCAAAAAATATAGGTCCCTGTTTTGATCATATTGTCAAAACTAACTAACAACATAGTGTCATAAAACACAGATGGCAAAGTATGGTAATAAACACAATTTATGATACCAACTTTTTTTCTCATTGGGTAGTAGTATTTAGAAAGCATTTAGTTGAGTAATTTACACCAAAATAATTAACTGTTGCTCAAATAAGGTATGTAACATATTGTAAAAAATAAAAGTCATTTGTCTAAATTAGATGATCAGTAACTATACACTGTAAAGATGCTTACCCGTTTAGTTCATAAAATTAAAGTATTCAACAATTATGCAATTTACTTCCAAACAGTAACATATTGAGCGGGTACTGGTCAATTAAAACTCTGTTATTACGTGTAAAGAGTCTATATTACGGCAATGTACAAATGACATCCTAAAAAAAGCACTTAAGTTTGACCCAAGCAGTGATTTTTTTGCCCAAAATTACCACTGATTTTCGGCTTCTTCCCAATCACAAAATTCCACGTTTTTTTCCCCAAAAATCTGACCAAAATATCCCAAAAAAGCCCAATTTCCAAAAAAAAATGTTATGCCCCCTTTTCGAAGAACATATAGTGATTGGACTGACCGTCTGTCTTTCCGTCACACTTTGCGTTAAGGTTTCGAAAAATGCTCATAACTTCTATGTCCCTATAGATATAACCTCATATTTGGTATGCATGTGTATATGGACAAGACCTTTCCATACGCACTAACTTTTTTACCCCTGTGTCCTTGACCTTGATCTAAGGGTCCGCATTTAGGTTTCGAAATCTGCGTTTAGGTTTCGAAAAATGCTCATAACTTCTATGTCCCTTGAGATATAACCTTCATATTTGGTATGCATGTGTATATGGACAAGGCCTTTCCATACGCACACATTTTTTTTACCCCTGTTACCTTGACCATGAACTTAGGGTCCGCGTTTAGGTTTCGAAATCTGCGTTTAGGTTTCGAAAAATGCTCATAACTTCTATGTCCCTTGAGATATAACCTTCATATTTGGTATGCATATGTATATGGACAAGGCCTTTCCATACGCACACAATTTTTTACCCCTGTGACCTTGACTTTGAACTTCGGGTCCGCGTTTAGGTTTTGAAATCTGCGTTTAGGTTTCGAAAAATGCTCATAACTTCTATGTCCCTTGAGATATAACCTTCATATTTGATATGCATGTGTATATAGACAAGGCCTTTCCATACGCACAAAACTTGTTACCCCTGTGACCTTGACCTTGAACTGAGGGTCCACGTTTAGGTTTTGAAATCTGCGTTTAGGTTTCGAAAAATGCTCATAACTTCTATGTCCCTTGAGATATAACCTTCATATTTGGTATGCATGTGTATACGGACAAGGCCTTTCCATATGCACACAAATTTTGACCCATGTGACCTTGACCTTGAACTTAGGGTCCGTGTTTAGGTTTCGAAATCTGTGTTTAGGTTTCTAAAAAAGCTCATAACTTCTATCAAGTGTTTATAGGGGGCATAAGTCATCCTATGGTGACAGCTCTTGTTTTTTTTGTTGTTTTTTTTAAGGAAGAAGTCTCTTATGACTTAATTATTATTTCTTAACTCTAGATCTCAACTTTATTTTTTAAACATCATACAAAATATAAATCTTTAATTTAGTCCTTTTTGTCATAAATAATTCCCAAATTATCCACTTTTATCGATAAAAAAATTCCCAATTTGACCAGACTCCTTTTCCCAAAATGGCTAGAAAACACTCTGAACATGCACATAAAAATAATATTAATTCTGTAACTTATAATAATATTTATAATTGCTTAATTTTTCCCAATTTCATGGTTTATCGCACTATTTTTCCCAATTTCACGGTTTATCGCGCTTATTTTCCCAATTCAAATGGCACAGGCTGTAACAAATTAAAACAAAAAAGATCACTGCCAAGTTTTAACGAAACATAAAAACAATGTTGATTTCTGATACATGTATATAAATGCTATTTATGTATCACTCATACTTACTTATGAAGAGATTCCAATATACATGTATACACTATAATTGGCATCAGACACAGTTTTGTTTTTCAGTTGTACGTATCCTGATATTCATCAATAGTTTCATTTAATGTTACAAAAATTCATCAAATGTAAAAGAAACTGATCATTACATTTAAATACTGTTGTGTAATTTGCATTTTGAATCATTCTTGCTTTTTATAGGGCTCTGTTGTATGGTTCATTGAATACACATTGTACACTTTCAATACCTCATGAAGAATTAAACACACTAGCAAGTACATATAATTGATAATTATAATTATGTAATTTATTATTATCCCCACGCTTTTTGAAAAGCGTGGAGATATTGTGGTTATCTCCGCTGTCCGTCCGTTGGTCCATCCTGGCCACTATCTCCTACTATACTATAAGCACTACAACCTTGAAACTTACATGTACACACATGGTAGCTATAAACATATGTGCGACCCTGCACTATTTGGAATTTTGATCTGACCCCTAGGTCAAAAGTTATGGGGGTTGGGGTTGGGCCATGTCAGAGATTTTCACTCATTATTTATGTTATTTTACATTAACTTTTTCATTTCTACACAGATTTACGTCAAATTGATACTGAACATCACTTATGACAATATGGTCAATCTCAACTATGCATGGCCCCATTACCAACCCTGGGACGCCCCCTGGGTCAAACATGCAGCGTGGGGATACGCGTTGGCATCTGCCGCGTCATTTCAAGTTATTTTTGTAATTTAATTCATTGAAGTCCTTCTTCAAAACAATTATACTGCTTATTCATAGCTTTGTTTTGTGAAATTGTCGATGGGTTTGTCTTCCAAACACCTTTACTCTGATGCCATATATACTAACTCAAATTTTATAAAGATGTAATTAAGTGTATCAATACACAATATTTGTACTAAATATGATATCTTATCTTAAATATTATTTAGGTGTTATAATGTTTATTTTGTATTTCTTATCGATTTCTTGACTAAACACTTGCCTGTACAATGTTGTACGTTAATGTCACCTGTGCATTTCTAACCAGTCAGTGCGCATCAATTTCAGTTCCACTTTTGCTAAATTTTCAGAGTGCAGTGTATTTACACTTTTCTATGCGTTTACTAATAATTTTCTGTATGATTACACTGGTTTTATTTTGAGTACCTGGAAAGACTATGCGAGGAATTTGGATTGCTTGACAGGCATACTTTTTACACTTTAGATAGAACCACTTCCTGACTATTGACAGGCATACTTTCTACACTTTAGATAGAACCACTTTCTGACCATTGACAGGCATACTTTCTACACTTTAGATAGAACCACTTCCTGACCATTGACATGCATACTTTCTACACTTTAGATAGAACCACTTCCTGACCATTGACAGGCATACTTTCTACACTTTAGATAGTACCACTTCCTCAAGTTCCTGACCAGTCATGAGTGCCCTGTCGATCCTTGCCGAGGAGTGTGAATTACTCAATGACAGCAAGTACCGTTCCTACATCACCCAGGTCGAGAAAGCACTCAAGAGTTTTGACTCGACGAGTGAAATGGGCAGATCTGATATCAGCACTTGGAAAACTTAATAAGGTGGGCCCTTTTGTTTGCTAATATACTGAACATTAACATTTACATGGAATATCAGTATTGCTATTTGATACAC
This sequence comes from Dreissena polymorpha, assembly GCF_020536995.1. Classification (NCBI taxonomy): domain Eukaryota; kingdom Metazoa; phylum Mollusca; class Bivalvia; order Myida; family Dreissenidae; genus Dreissena; species Dreissena polymorpha. The sequence goes on from NC_068365.1 coordinate 36,832,199, forward strand.
ATAGTTTAGGTATGACTATTTTCTAATATTTATCATATATTTGTGTAACTTTGATCAGCAGTTTGGCAATCCAGATTAAGAAGTAGCATTAAAATAGGGTAAAACGGATAAATTAAAAAATTATATCTACGCAGGCTTTTGTGAAATTGAAATAGGTCTGGTCATTTATTATTTTACAATGAGTATTGTTTCTTAAAATGGTTGTCCATGGACAAAATGTTTGACAACTTCGAGAAATTATTTATCACCTGCTGTAACATCATTTATACCGATTGATAAGCATGTTAAACTCAGAAATGTATTTCTTCATGACTGATGTACAGACAAATTGAACTGTAGCTTAATATTTCCATTGGTTATTGCACGTTTTGCTAGCCCATGTGTGGTACTCAGTGATTCCATCGGTTGTTGCAGGTTTTGCTAGTCATGTGTGGTACCAAGTGATTCAATTGTTTACTGCAGGTGTTGCTAGCCCATGTGCGGTACCCTGTGATTCCCAAGCGGGTGACTATAGGCAAGAGACTGGCCCAGTGTCTGCATCCCGCCCTTCCCAGCGGTGTACACATGAAGGCCCTGGAGACGTATGACATCATCTTCAAATGCATAGGCACCGACCGGCTTGCCCAGGACCTGTTCATCTACAGCGCAGGACTGTTCCCGCTGCTCAGTTACTCTGCCATGAATGTGAAGCCGGTGCTGCTCCTGATATATGAGCACCACTTTGTGACGCTGCGGCGCAGGATCAAACCCGGCCTCAATGGACTGCTACTGGGCCTGTTACCAGGTCTCGAGGAAGGCTCAGAGTTCTATGACCAGTAAGTCAAGGTCAAACTATTCCATTTCATTGAACTTTGTTTGACACATTATAATTATGTTATTGATATCATTATGGTGGATTTGAAAAAAAGAAATCTTATTATGAACATTGTCATGCATTCACCTGGTTATAGTATAAGGCTTATGGTAAATACTAACATGTGTGAAGGATGAAGTTTTATTTTAAATGTTCTTAGAACATTTATAAGGGAAAGATCTAGATTTAAAAAATTGTAACAATTCCATAGTATGTTGAACACAAACAAGGGCACTGCATAACGGGTGCCAATGCTCGGCTGCGGGTGCATTTTTAGCTCACCTGATAGCTCAGGTGAGCTTTTGTGACTGGTCTTTGTCCGTCGTATGTCTTTCCGTTCGTTAACATTTGCTCGTAAACACTCTAGAGGCCACATTTCTTGTCCCATCTTCATGAAACTTGGTCAGAAAAAAACTTGGTCAGAAGCTTTGTCCCAATGAAATCTCGGCCTAGTTCAAAACTGGGTTGTGCCGGGTCAAAAACTAGGTCACTAGGTCAAAAAAAAAGAAAAACCTTGTAAACACTGTAGAAGTCACATTTCATGCTCAATCTTCATGTTACTTTGTCAAAATGTTTGTCTTAATGATATCTTGGTTTAGTTCAGAAGTGGTTCCGATCCGTTGAAAAACATGGCCGCCAGTGGGCGGGACAGTTTTCCTTATTAGGCTATAGAGAAACCTTGTAAACACTCTAGAAGTCACAATTTTTGCCCAATCATCATGAAAGTTGGTCAAAACATTGGTTCAATTGATGTCTCGGACGAGTTCGAAAATGGTCGAGATCGGTGAAAAAACTTGGCCGCCAGTGGGCGGGACATTTTTCTCTATATGTATATAGTGGCAGTTTTCCCCTATTTGGCTACAGAGAAACCTTGTAAACACTCTAGAAGTCACAATTTTTGCCGAATCATCATAAAAATTGGTCAAAACATTGGTTTTAATGATATCTCAGATGAGTGTGAAAATGGTTGGGATGGGTGAAAAAACATGGCCGCCAGTGGGCGGGGAATTTTTCTCAATATGTATATAGTGAAAACATGTGAACACAGTAGAAGTCACATTTTTGGCCCAATTTTCATGAAATTTGCTCAGAACATTTGTTTCCTTGATACGAGAGTTGAGTTAAAAAATGGTTCCGGTTAATTGAATAACGTGGCTGCTGGGGGGGGGGGCTGTTTTCTCATTATGCCTCCCCCCCCCTTTCGAAGAAGAGGGGGTATATTGTTTTGCTCATGTCGGTCCGTCCGCCCACCAGATTGTATCCGGATGATAACTCAAGAGCGCTTATGCCAAGGATCATGAAACTTCATAGGTACATTGATCATGACTCGCAGATGACCCCTATTGATTTTCAGGTCACTAAGTCAAAGGTCAAGGTCACGATGACCCGAAATAGTAAAATGATTTCCGGATGATAACTCAAGAACACTTATACCTAGGATCATGAAACTTCATAGATACATTGACCATGACTCGCAAATGACCCCTATTGATTTTCAGGTCACTTGGTCAAAGGTCAAGGTCATGGTGACCCAAAGCAGTAAAATGGTTTCCGGATGATAACTCAAGAACGCTTATGCCTAGGATCATAAAACTTAACAGAAACATTGGTCATGACTCGCAGATAACCCCTATTGATTTTCAGGTCACTAGGTCAAAGGTCTTGGTCACGATGACCCAAAATAGTAAAATGGTTTCCGGATGATAACTCAAGAACGCTTAGGCTTAGGATCATGAAACTTCAAAGGTACATTGATTATAACTCGTAGATGACCCCTATTGATTTTCAGGTCACTAGGTCAAAGGTCAAGGTCATGATGACCTGAAATAGTAAAATGGTTTCCAGATGATAACTCAAGAACGCTTTGGCCTAGGATCATGAAACTTCCTAGGTACATTGATCATGACTCGTAGATGATCCCTATTGATTTTCAGGTCACTAGGTCAAAGGTCAAGGTCACGGAGACTCGAAATAGTAAAATGGTTTCCAGATGATAACTCAAGAACGCTTATGCCTAGGATCATCAAACTTCATAGGTATATTGATCATGACTCGAAGATGACCCCTATTGATTTTCAGGTCACTAGGTCAAATGTCAAGGCCACGGTGACCTGAAATAGTAAAATGGTATCTTGATGATAACTCAAGAAAGCTTATGCCTAGGATCATGAAACTTCATAGGTAGAATGATCATGACTCGCAGATGACCCCTATAGATTTTTAGGTCACTAGGTCAAAGGTCAAGGCCACAGTGACCTGAAATATTAAAATGGTTTCTGGATGATAACTCAAGAACGCTTATGCCTAGATTTATGAAACTTCATAGGTATATTGATCATGACTCGCAGATGACCCCTATTGATTATCGGGTCACTATGTCAAAGGCCAAGGTCACAGTGCCAAAAAACGTATTCACACAATGGCTGTCAAGATCACTGTGACTCAACTTAGAAAAATGGTTTCCGGATGATAACTCAAGAATGCTTACGCCTAGGATCATGAAACTTTGTAGGTACATTGATCATGACTCGCAGATGAAATAATGATGAAACTTGACCAGGATGTTTGTCTGGACAATATCTAGATCAAGTTTGACATTTGGTAAAGATTGAATGAACAGACTCCTCTCAGGTGAGCAAACAAGGGCCATCTTGGCCCTTTTGTATAATAAATGAAAGTTTGTCACAATTTGTTTTTAAGAGGTCACAGTGACCTTGACCTTTGACCTAGTGACCCAAAAATGGGCGTGGCATGTAGAGCTCATCAAGGTGCAGCTACATATGAAGTTTCAAAGTTGTAGGTGGAAGCACTTGGATTTTAGAGCCAATGTTCCAAACCTTGGCACAATGTTAAGGTTTAAGCACGACGCAGACGAAACGACAAGACGACGGACACGACGAGCTGGCTATGACAATACCTCGGGTTTTCTCTGAAAACAGTCGAGCTAATAATTATTTATAAACTAAATCATCAAAAATACCATAAGCATTGTTGAATGATATCTCCTGTTTACAGGACTGATGCCCTGTTGCTAGACTTCTGTGAGTGCACAGACCCCCCATACTTCTACACCTGTCTCTGGGAGTGCGTACACAGCTGTCCGTCCGTCCGTCTGGCGGCCATCACCTTCCTCATGGCCCACTACAACAAGAAGCAGACCATGGAGGACCAGCTGCACATGGTCGGCCTCAACATCAGCCTCACGGTAAGCATCTGAATACTGCTTAAAATATGTATCTTGTTATGAGAAACCTGGGCGTAATGCATGTTCGTAAAGTGTCGCAAATGTTTTTTATGCCCCCAGTAGGGTGGCATAAAGCAGTTGAACTGTCCGTCCATCAATCTGTCCGTCTGTCTGAAAATTTTAACCTTGCTTATAACTTTTGCAATGTTGAAGATAGCAACTTAATATTTGGCATGCAAGTGTATCTCATGGAGCTGCACATTTGGAGTGTTGAAAAGTCAAGGTCATCCTTAAAGGTAAAAGGTAAAAAAAACAAATCCGAGGGTAGTAACAAGCTTTAAAGGATGATGATTTCTATTTTATATCATTTTGCAGGTACAGATCATTTTCACAAGGGAAGTAAAGGGATATAATAGAAAATAAAAAAATTAAAGCGGCGCAGTAAAGGGCATTGTGTCTCTGACAAACACATCTCTTGTTTCTGTTTGTTATCCATTTTGGAAAGGCAAAGGGCTATATAAATTGTAGGCATGATTTCGTTCGTGTGTGCTTTGTTTTTTTATCCAGCCGGAACTCTGAGTGTTTTTGACAACTTCATGTATTTAGATATTTTAACGCAAGGGCATTACATTGTATACAAGCTACCATTGGTTATTATGTCATTAACAAAACGAATACACAAAGAATTATGTAGTTAGATGTGGTTAATACCAAGTATGAATTACCAATTAAAGATTGAGGCGCTGTGCAGTGCAGTACAGGACAGCAGTGTGCTGGTACAGAGAAGTATGCTGGACTTCCTGTTGGTGGCCTTCCCCCTGCACAACCGCCAACTGACCCACGCGGACATGGCGCGTGTTGTCCTGGCAACCATCACTGTACTTCTCAGGAGGGACATGTCCCTGAACAGGTACATGGAGGCTGCATCCTATCTTGATGATGTTTGTAAAACTGAAATGGCATGCTTGTACTACAAAAAATCTTCCTTCTTGATTGAGTGTGTAAAGCAAGAATATTTACAGATTACAAGGTTATGATCTTAGACAAAGAAGTAAATTGTGCAAGACAAAAACAATTTTTTGCAAATGTTCATCATTTTTTTGTTTGATCATTTGTATACTGAGCTTTGTAGAACATTTCTATTATTCCTGTATGTTTTTGTCTTTATTGAAAATTTGCTAACATGCCATACTCCAAAAATGGGCAATCCCTAAGTAACTGTTACATGAAATCAAGTAAAATTATTTATTAATTTGTCAATCCATGCTTCATGATGTTATATATTGAGCGTGACAGTTTTATCATACCATTCAAATAAGCTTCCTTATATCCTTCAATTTTGATTTATAAATACAATATTCAATGGATGTTCACAACTATCTTTCATTGTACCCCGTTCTACCAAAACTGGGCTAATGCATGTGGGTAAAGTGATATTCAAGATTAGACTTTGCAGTCCACATAAGCTAATAAGGGACGATGCTTTACGCCTAGACTGGATTTTCATTTAGAAGATACTTCATTTGAAAGAAAAATTTAATAAAAGTGGAGAGTGTTGTATCTGCTTAGCTGTTGTGGACTGCACAGGCAAATGTAGGACAGCCCAGTTTTCCCATAACGCAGCTAATTTTTTCTGTGTGCATTATTCAGGAGGTTCTATGCCTGGTTGCTGGGAAGCAACACTACGCTGGTGCAAGTTCAGGAAGCAAGATCCAAGGGAGACGTCTCAGAGTCTCCATCAGGCGAGATGACCTACTTTGAGCGGTATTCCCGGGACCTCCTGGTGCAGGCATTGAGACAGCTACTGGTGGAGAAGCCCGGGGGATCTGACACAGTATCTGCTCGCTCAGCCGTCCTAAAACCCTTCAGAATCCTCATCAGCCTGCTGGACAAACCAGAGATCGGTCCAGTAATCCTAGAAAGTGTGCTGCTGTCTATATTCAGATGCTTGTGTAGAGAATATGACATTTCTAAATCAAGCAAAGTCTCTGCTTTTGTAAAACAAGCCTTGAAGAAAGATGACATCTATTATGAAGAACTCTTGAAAACAGCCAACCTACTGTTTGGAACTTTTGAGCCGTACTTCATCTGGGACTATGCCTCGAGAAAGTTCCAGGAGGCGTGTGCAGGGAGCCATGAGGGGTTTGTGGGGAACCAGGAGGCATGTATAGGGAGCCAGGATGGGTGTGCAGGGAGCCAGAGGTCCCTCAGGAAGATATCCGGTTCCCAGTCCATGTCTGAGCCCCAGGAGTCAGCTGATATAGACGAGCTGTGTACACTGGTGGCCTATCTGCTGGACATCGTATCCCTGGTAACACATTTTTCTTCAAGTAGCTGATGCAAAGCTCTGGCTCTATAAATTTGTGCAGGTCTTGCATATACTTCTATTGATATGTTTAGATAATAACAACACACTGCATGTACAAATTGGAATTGTTGAAACCATGTTTAGGGCTTAGCAGTATGATTAGTGACTTTTACTTTGTCTTTGTCTTTTCAGTTCATTTAAGGTTTAAATCTAAAAATTTGATTGTATTTTTAATCTCTCTGATTGACCAATCATATTTGTTAAATGACCTGTTTGTCATGAGTGAGTGGGTTCACATGTTGTATCCTGTTCTGCCCAGTAACAGTGATTGGGTTCACATGTTGTATCCTGTTCTGCCCAGTAACAGTGAGTGGGTTCACATGTTGTATCATGTTCTGCCCCAGTTACAGTGAGTGGGTTCACATGTTGTATCCTGTTCTGCCCCAGTTACAGTGAGTGGCTTCACATGTTGTATCCTGTTCTGCCCCAGTTACAGTGAGTGGGTTCACATGTTGTATCCTGTTCTGCCCAGTTACAGTGAGTGGGTTCACATGTTGTATCCTGTTCTGCCCAGTTACAGTGAGTGGGTTTACATGTTGTATCCTGTTCTGCCCAGTTACAGTGAGTGGGTTCACATGTTGTATCCTGTTCTGCCCAGTTACAGTGAGTCTGTATGAGCATCATTCTTTGAAAACAGGGCTTAATGCATCTGCATGAAGTGTTGTCCCAGATGAGCCTGTGCAGTTAGTGCAGGCAAATCAGGGACAACACTTTCGTTTTTTATGGAATTTTTGGTTTAAAGAAAAAAAATCAAATCCAGTTAAGGCGGAAAGTGTTGTCCCTGATTAGTATGCTTAGCCTGTATGGACTGCACAGGCTAATCTGTGACGACACTTCAAGCTCATGCATAAAGCCCAGTTTTCCCATAACAATGTCATATGTTTCTCCCACAGGAGACCCAGACAGAACACCTGCCCCACCTCCTGTGCAGTCTGATCTGTTATATGTCTGTATGTCTCTCCCACAGGATGTTATATGTCTGTATGTCTCTCCCACAGGATGTTATTTGTCTGTATGTCTTTCCCACATGATGTAATATGTCTGTATGTCTCTCCCACAGGAGACGTTCAGTGAGACCCAGACAGAACACCTGCCCCACCTCCTGTGCAGTCTGATCTGTTATATGTCTGTATGTCTCTCCCACAGGATGTTATATGTCTGTATGTCTCTCCCACAGGATGTTATATGTCTGCATGTCTCTCACACAGGAGACGTTCAGTGAGACCCAGACAGAACATCTGCCCCACCCCCTGTGCAGTCTGATCTGTTATATGTCTGTATGTCTCTCCCACAGGATGTTATATGTCTGTATTTCTCTCCCACAGGACGTTATATGTCTGTATGTCTCTCCCACAGGATGTTATATGTCTTTATGTCTCTTCTACAGGATGCTATATGTCTGTATGTCTCTCCCACAGGATGTTATATGTCTGTATGTCTCTTCCACAGGACTTTTTATGTCTGTATGTCTCTATCACAGGATGTTATATGTCTGTATGGCTCTCCCACAGGATGTTATATTTCTGTATGTCTCTCCCACAGGATGTTATATTTCTGTATGTCTCTCCCACAGGAGACGTTCAGTGAGACCCAGACAGAGCATCTTCCCCACCTCCTGTGCAGTCTGATCACAAGTCTGAGCCGCCACTGCTCCCACCTCCCGGACGCTCACATCCTCCGTATGCTGCGACTCTGCTCTAAGATCCTCTCCAAGGTTCAGCCAACCATGACCGTGTCAGGGTCACATGACCAGTCAGCTGACACGTCATGTGACGCCAGTATGCTAGAGCAGGTGGAGGTACTAACTGTGAATCTTTATGTGAGCCTCTTTCTATCAAAACTGGGTTAAATGCATGTGAGTAAAGTGCCATCTCTGAATATCTTGTGCAGTCTGCACAGGCTAATCAGGGAAAACACTTTCCACTTAAAACTGGATTTTCGCTAAGAAGAGACTTTCTTTAAATGCAAAATTACTGAAAAGCAAACAGTGTTGTCTCTGATTAGACTAAGCGTATTGCACAGGCTAATCCCAATTTTCAAAGAATCAGGCGCATGTTTTTTGTTGCTGTCTTTGTGTTACTTGTTGTGCATTCAGAAAATCAGTGTTACTAAGTCATGCAAACTTTTTAAGAGGACCTTCATACTGTAAAATAATTGTTATTCTTGGGACTTAAATTGAGTCGTGTACTGAGAAAACTGGGCTTAATGCATGTGCGTGAAGTGTTGTCCCAGATTAGCCTGTGAAGTCCGCACAGGCTAATCAGTGATGACACTCTCCGTCTAAATTTGCTTTTTGCAAAGAAGAAACTTCATTTAAACGAAAAATGTCATAAAAGAAGAAAGTGTCGTCCCTGATTAGCCTGTGTGGACTGCACAGGCTAATCTAGGACGACACTTTACGCAAATGCATTAAGCCCGGTTTTCCTAGAGCGTGGCCCAATTGTATTTGATTTTTGGGTTGATCAATCTACATTTATGACACAAACACATGCAAAAATGACCAATGCAAATTGTATTTTTGCTCCAAAAATTATATAACCACGAATTAACATGTCCGCCAAAGTCTTTTAAAAAATCATGAAATATCATGCCAATGAATATACATGATTGTACAGTATTTATTTTTATTGATTTTTATGCTGACTCTAGCTCTTTCATTTAAAACAATACTTATCATTATTTAAGTATTTGTAACGTTTTAAAAGATTAGACTTATGATCATATGGTGGAAATTTGTTAAAATTGGAATACTGTTATTAGAAATTAAATACTTCAAATAGACTCAGTTTGTGAACAAACAATAAGCAGATTGTAGCCACTCCATGTCAACTTTGAGTCTGTTTGGTATGTATAATGTGCTCCAATTCATGTGTTATTCAGCTCACATGTGCTTGCCTATCATTGTTCTCTGCTTTAATGATTATTCGTATCCATGCAGTGTCGTTTATGTAGCCAGTGTCTGTCTTGAACCAATGTCTGTCTATCAATGTCTGTCTGACTCTTGAATCTGTGTCTGTTTTGATCCAATGCTTGTATTGTGCCAGCGTCTGTAGTCCTGAATGAGTGTCTGTCCTTAACCAGTATATTGAAAACATTTCATCCTCATAGTGTATGTCCGTTGTTCTGAACAAATGTCTTTCTGCAGTCTTAAACCACTGTTTGTGTGTAGTCTCAAACCATTGTTTATCCACTGTCGCAAACCAGTGTTTGTGTATACAGTCCAACCCCTCTTAAGCAGCCAGTCAAGGGAAACGGCCAAATTGGCTGCTTAAGCGGAGTGGCCTTTTAAGAGGGGGTTGGGTCATAGGGAGTCTAGAGTTGATGAGTGCATGGCCAACTGTTCATTTTTTGTATAAACAAAATGGAAAAAATAAGGTACATGAACTAAACAATGTATGGACTTTAAATAATTTTATTTCTTCCTTTCTAAAGTCAGCTATAAAACAACATTTCCATTCAAAAAAATATTCTATTCGTCTTTCTAATCATCATCAATATCATCCTCACCAGAATCAAGTCAATGAAAAAGAATCTCATGATTCGTTGTTTACAGAATGCGCGTTGTATGGCCCCAATGCACTTAAGATAGGAACAGTTGTGAATCAGTTATGCGTGAATAACTCCAGTGTCACTATAAATCAATAATTTAATTGGTTTATTGCAGTTTTATGTCTTTGTAATACCTACTGCACGAATTGGTCCAGACAGTCCCGACAGTGATCTCCTCCACGATAAAATCGTGGCCAGTTACTTAAGAGACTGCTAATAGCAACCAGGTGTAATCCTACTGGTAATCGTGCTTTTCATGCATAATATTATAAAAACATTTATTTCGCCGCGTAAATGGTTTGTTCAAAATTAATATTGAAATCATTGTAAATATAAAACAAATATAAATGTTTTGTTAAATTCCCAAATGAGAATCATAATTTGTCATCCGAAACACACTCCCCATTGATTTATGTTAACGAGATGTTTACAAATTCTAGCATCAAAAAAGTCCTCATGTATTTCCTTTGTCCCGACAAAAGCGCGCGAAAATTATGCACCAATGTACAATGTCATGACATACCCATGCGTGCGTGTATTGATTTTTGGATAACAACTTTGTAGCACAGAGAACATGTAGAGCAGTTGATTTCGGTTACAAGTTGCGTTGTTCTTTTTAACTTTTAATTAGCCGATAATTGTCATAAATGCTTGAAATAGTATGATTCAACAGCTACACATAATCAATTATAAATTAAGAATCTCTTTTCCAGTACTAATAGATGATAATTGCATGTGCGGAAACAAAAAGATCAAACAGTCGCATATTGCTTTTAACCCGATAACCCGATAATCTGCTGCTAATTAATTGCAATTTGCAAACTGGCTGTCAAAATGTTTATCACACATCACGCTTCAGTACTGCAGAGCCTATAGAGCAGACTGGAAGTACGTATCGATTTTTTGCGCCGTTACGTTGATGCAATTTTGCAAGTGTACATGACTGACTTACTCGCGCGTGACCACTCATATGGGGGGAATTTAACATTTGGGATGCAAAATTGCTGGCCGCTGGCCGGAGAAACGGGGTTACCGCTAAAAAGGGGTGCATTATATAGTGTTTATCGACGGTCGCGGCACAGACCGGTGGCCTACATAGGGCGACCGGCGATGAGGGGTGACCGGAAGTAGAGGTTGGACTGTAGTCTAAAATGGGGCCCTCTATGCTCTTGATCCAGTGTATGTCTTAAACCGTAAACAAGTCTGTATGTAATGACGCAGTGTCTGTATCTGGTTTAAATGCAGTTTCTGTCTTTGGTTTAGACCAGTGTTTGTTTATAATCTAACGAGGGTCTGACTAAGTCTTAAACAAGTGTCTGTCTGTAGCCTCAAACAAGTGTTTATCTGTAGCCTTAAACAAGTGTCTGTCTGTAGCTTTAAACAAGTGTCTGTCTGTAGCCTTAAACAGTGTCTGTAGCCTTAAACAAGTGTCTGTCTAGGCCTTAAACATGTGTCTGTCTGTACTCTTAAACAAGTGTCTGTCTGTAGCCTTAAACAAATGTCTGTCTATAGCCTTAAACAAGTGTCTGTTTGTAGCCTTAAACAAGTGTCTGTCTGTAGCCTTAAACAAGTGTCTGTCTGTAGTCTTAAACAAGTGTCTGTCTGTATTTTTGAACACTTGTCTGTCAGTAGTCTTTATGCAGTGTTTGTGTAGTATGTATGCAGTGTCTTTCTGTATTCTTGAAGAATTGTCTGTCTGTAGTATTTATGCAATGTCTGTCTGTAGTTTTTATGCTGTGTCTGTCTGTAGTATTTATGCAATGTCTGTCTGTAGTATTTATGCAATGTCTGTCTGTAGTTTTTATGCAATGTCTGTCTGTAGCATTTATGCAATGTCTGTCTGTAGTATTTATGCAATATCTGTCTGTAGTATTTATGCAATGTCTGTCTGTAGTATTTATGCAATGTCTATCTGTAGTTTTTATGCAGTGTCTGTCTGTAGTATTTATGCAATGTCTGTCTGTAGTATTTATGCAGTGTATGTCTGCAGTATTTATGCAATGTCTGTCTGTAGTTTTTATGCAATGTCTGCCTGTAGTATTTATGCAATGTCTGTCTGTAGTATTTATGCAATGTCTGTCTTTAGTTTTTATGCAGTGTCTGTCTGTAGTATTTATGCAATGTTTGTCTGTAGTATTTATGCAGGGTCTGTCTGTAGTATTTATGCAATGTCTGTCTGTAGTATTTATGCAATGTCTGTCTGCAGTATTTATGCAATTTCTGTCTGTAGTATTTATGCAATGTATATCTGTAGTATTTATGCAATGTCTCTCTGTAGTATTTATGCAATGTCTGTCTGTAGTTTTTATGCAATGTCTGTCTGTAGCATTTATGCAATGTCTGTCTGTAGTCTTTTGCAGCGTCTTTCTGTATTTTTAAGTGTTTCAGTGTAGCCTTTGTTTATACTCTGTAGCTGGTGAACTAGTGTGATAATTGATGTTTGAATATAAGCTGTGTATGTACTATCATTGTATAAATGTTAAGGGATTTATCTACATTTTTATGCCCCCTTTCGAAGAAAATGGGGCATATAGTGATCGGACTGTCCGTCTGTCTGTCTGTCTTTCCGTCACACTTTGCGTTTAGGTTTCGAAAAATGCTCATAACTTCTTTGTCCCTTGAGATATAACCTTCATATTTGGTATGCATGTGTATATGGACAAGGCCTTTCCATAAGCACAAAAATGTTTACCCCTGTGACCTTGACCTTGAACTTAGGGTCCGCGTTTAGGTTTTGAAATCTGCGTTTAGGTTTCAAACAATGCTCATAACTTCTATGTCACTTGAGATATAACCTTCATATTTGGTATGCATGTGTATATGGACAAGGCCTTTCCATACGCACACAAATTTTTACCCCTGTGACCTTGACCTTGAACTTAGGGTCCGTGTTTAGGTTTCGAAACTGCGTTTAGGTTTCGAATAATGATCATAACTTCTATGTCCATTGAGATATAACCTTCATATTTGGTATGCATGTGTATATAGACAAGGCCTTTCTATACGCACAAAAATTTTGACCCCTTTGACCTTGACCTTGAAGTTAGGGTCCACGTTTAGGTTTTGAAATCTGTGTTAAGGTTTTGAAAAATGCTCATAACTTCTATGTCCCTTTAGATATAACCTTCATATTTGGTATTCATGTGTATATGTCCAAGGCCTTTACATACGCACACAAATTTTGACCCCTGTGACATTGACCTTGAACTTAGGGCCCGCGTTAAGGTTTCAAAATCTTCGTTTAGGTTTCGAAAAAAGCTCATTACTTCTATCAAGCGTTTATAGGGGGCATAAGTCATCCTATGGTGACAGCTCTTGTTTTAAATATGGTGTTGTTTTTATCATATTATGTCTACAGTTATGAGTACAACAAAGGAATGTGTAAACATTATGCTTTTATGTTAAACAAACATAACACCTTTATTAGTATTGTAAAGTAGTTCTACACCTTAACTCTATATGTAGTATAAAACACAACTAAGTCAATCAAAAGGTTGATTTTCTTTAATATAATTTGTATTAATTTTCTATCCAAAGTTATAACAAATGATAATTTCAAAGTCTTATACTAATTCTTAAGATTCTACAAAATGATTAAGATTATATACAATAAAAAGCCCATCTAACTTCCTAACACAACTGAACTATCTTGGGGTCGAGCTACGTCTCTATTTAGAAGATACCATCTGTACTGTCCATCTGGCATCGCTCTAAGACATGTATCTGTTCGTCAATAACGTAGCTGAGTTACTTCTATAATTAGAAGGTACACAATGTTCTGGCTATCTAGCCTTTTAGTCTTTCATGTCCAATAATCTCTTAATTGCAATGCTCGGTATTGATTCAACATTGACACCGCTCCAAGGCATTGACTCGTCCGTGCATTACGTACAAATTCATACCTCGACGGGTTTTATCATGAAATTCAATCATGGTATCCACGTCTGGATGCCAATCAAAACAACCACCCGCCATCAGTGCATTATCTTTCAACTGGATGTACTCTCCATGCGCCACGATGTCAGATTTTAATCATAGTGGCCTCATTGTATACTTTGTATGTAAAATATTGCTTATAGTGGGAATTTGTCAATTTTGTAACCCGCTAATAACACTGAATTTTTGTTGTAATAATTTTCCAATGTGTATAATATTTAATATAATAATATTTAATATAATATTTAATTTCTTTTTGTTAGTAGTTTAATTTGTTACGCTGATAATGTTATTTGTTATACATGTACATTTTTTTAAAGCGCCTTTGAACACATAATACTGTATTAAAAGGACGCTATATACATGTGGTATTATTATTATTATTACAGTATATGTCACTTTTACTACAATTTATAGATTCGAACTTAAATGGTAACGTATACCAATAAATTGAAATCAAAGTAATAAAACATATTTCTAACTTGTAATGGTAAAGGCCTATTGTTTGTTTGTAGTTAAGAGGTTCTCCAGACTCTAAGTGCCCTGTCACAGAGCCTATGTCAGTTGAAGAAGCCTTGAAGCTGAATGAGAAGTTAAAGAAAGAGGAACCCAGACCACCTGACTCCTCTGGCCCAAATGTAGCACAGTCTACACTCATGAAAGATAGTTTGAAAGCAGGTGAAATAGACTCCACAGAAAGTGATGATTCTCAAAGTCTTGAACATGAAGCTAGGAATAAGACAGCAGTGACCCGGACACCCTCTAAGCACTTCAGGTCTGTGAACCTCATGCAACAGTGAATAGACTGCTTACAGGAATTCTTCCACACGCTGGTGAACGTGAAACTGCTTCAGGAGAGGTGCCATGTTCAGTGCTACTTTGCCAGACTGGTTGATGACCCTGACCTTACCCTGACCCCTGATCTCTCCACCTGTGGTCTGATAGCGTTGACAGGGTGTGAGCAGGACCGGGTACAGGCGTTCTCCACAGCCTGTCAGCTCCTGGTAGAGTTTGCCAGCTTCCCCATGTTCAGCCAGGCTCTGCCTCCAAACTCTGAACCCAGTAAGTGGAAACATTCCATGTTTAAACTCAACTCTGAATAACATTTATGAACTGTGAATTCATTTATATCGGTAAGCATAAAATTTTGTGTTTGTTTTTTTAATGGCTTTTTTGTTTTTGTTTTTTTAATGGCCATTTCGTGTTTGTTTTTTAATGGCTATTTTGTTTTTGTTTGTCACCTGAGCAGAACGTGGTCATGGTGAGCTTTTGTGATCGCCTTTTGTCTTGTGGATGTCTCGGACAAGTATGAAAATGGTTGTGCTCAGTGGAAAAACATGGCCACCAGGGGTTGGGGCAGTTTTCTTTATATGTATTGTAGCGCCTGCCTTGTAATTGTTTACTTTGTTTTATTCTTACAATAATGATTCTTTAAATTACAATTTTTAATAAATTTTTAATTCATTAATGATAGTTAATAACTTATAAATTCATTAATGATAGATCAGGTATATTTTCATTGTATGATAATTCTTAAGAAATGAAAACAATGCTTTAAACTCTCTGAAAGTGTGGATGCAGATTGTTTACACCAGTGGTCTGTGCTGCATCTCTTTTGACCACTGCTTATCTTTACCTGGATACTAAGAATAGCAGTGCTCTCATTTGATTGGATGTTTACCTTGGTTTCTAGCAATATATGCCAGCTACACCTCAGAATCAGGGGACTGGCACATTGTTGGCCTTTCCCATAAGAACTAATCACCAGAAACATCTGGGTATACAAGTGAAAGACTAATGGTAGACCCCCTGGCTCTAAGTTGAAAGAGTTAGTCCACTAATTGAAATATTGAGGTTAGTGATTGCTAACCTGCCAGACCTGTTAAGTGTAGCAACTGTTAGTTTTATCATGGAGGTGAGTTAAATGTTCTTAGTTGAAATTTCACTAAGTAAAAGTGACTTAGTCTTATTTTTCTCTAAATGAAAATATTGAATTAGTGATTTACTGTGTGTTCACTAACTGGGAATGTTAAGTTAGTGAAGTAAGTTTAGTTCTTTTAACTAAGTGTGATTATTAACTAAGTGATTATTAAGGCAAAGTGACTAAGTATTTTTTCTCTAAGTGAAAATATTGAGTTAGTGATTTAATAAAGAACAGGACTTAGTGAATTTATGCAACAACAAGTTAGTGTTTTCAATAAGTGATGAGTGAACATAGTGAATTTATTAAATGACAGCTAGTCTTTTAATTAAAGTGACTTAGTGTGTTGTGATTAACGCAAGTTATAAGTGATTCATCAAAGCCGAAGAAATGGATTTAAACTGTTTGTTTTCTTTAAGTGTCTTACATTAGACTTAAGTGAATAATACAATGAAAGTGAGTTCTTAATTATTTGTTTAGTGAAAGTGAAGTTTGTGAGTGAATTCAATTATAGCGATCACAGGTGTTTGTTTATCCTAGTGCTTTATATAGGCATTTGCCTCATACTGAACACAAATTGTTGACCAAGTTTAGACATGAAAGTGTATGATTGTTTTCGAAAACCTTGGTTTAACTATGATTAACTTTTGAAAGATTATGAACTGTATTTCTATATGAATTGTTTGTATTGTTTGCATTATTGCTTAAGTATAAATGATGATTGTTTAAAGAGAATAAAAATAATTTAGTCACATTGTTGTTGATTTTTCTTGTGCCTCAAGCTAGGCTCGGACGAGCCCCAGTCGCTTTCCTCGTCACAGTATGTGATAAATAAATAATAATTAAAATTATTGACTTCATTTTAATTTGATAGCCAGCATGACGGGTGAAACACTTAAGTATATTGTGAAAACATGTGAACAGTGTAGAAGACACATTTTTTGCCCAATCTTCATGAAATTTTGACATATATTGGAGTTCAAAAATGGTTCAGGTCTGTTAAAAGAACATGATCACCAGGGGGCCATTTGTTGTTCATTCTTCATGAAACTTGGTTAGAACATTTGGTCCATTGATATCTTGGGCTGCAAAGAACAGGTCATTTCCTTTTATCTCAGGTGAGCAACTTCGGGCCTTTCGGGTACTCTTGTTTAATGGCTATTTTCTTTTTGTTTTTTAATGGCTATTTTATATTTGTTTTTTAATGGCTATTTCGTGTTTGTTTTTCTGATTTGGGAAACAAATAATAAGGAATTTGAGTGGATCATTTTCCGATGTTTTTGTGTTAAATAAGTGGATGTGTCAACCAACAAAATCCACAAAAAATAATGCTGCAAGAAAAATCACGATTTTACAGTATAAAGTGAAAGGATCTGATTCATTCAAGATTCAGCTTAATGTGGTTCAACTGAATGTTATATGATTAATTTATTGAGACTTTCGGTTTGAATTCTTTTCCTGAAATCTTGTATTGTATTTTGTATCATGTTACATTGTGTGTTTGTTTGCAATAAGAGAACACAACATATTATAATAGCCAATAACAGCTATTTAATTTGTATCAGCATTCATATCAGCCTTATTCTGGGAAAACTTGTGCATGTGCATAAAGTGTCTTCCCTGATAAGACTGTGCAGTCCACACAGGCTTATCAGGGACAACAATATCCGCCTCAATTGGATTTTTCCTAAGAAGAGACATCCTTTTAACAAAAAATGCCATAAAAGCGGAAAGTGTTTCCCTGATTAGCTTCTGCAGACTGAACAACAATTTACATACATGTATTAATCCCCTTTTTCCCAGAGCAAGGCTAATATCTATCACAAGCCCTTGACTTGCCATGTATATTTCAGCCTGTATGCCCAGCTGGGTGCAGGACCTGGTTATGTGTGCCTGCCATGTAGAGACTCATATCTATCACAAGCCCTTGACTTGCCATGTATATTTCAGCCTGTATGCCCAGCTGGGTACAAGACCTGGTTATGTGTACCTGCCATGTAGAGACTCATATCTATCACAAGCCCTTGACTTGCCATGTATTTCAGCCTGTATGCCCAGCTGGTTACAAGACCTGGTTATGTGTACCTGCCATGTAGAGACTCATATCTATCACAAGCCCTTGACTTGCCATGTATTTCAGCCTGTATGCCCAGCTGGGTACAAGACCTGGTTATGTGTGCCTACCATGTAGAGACTCATATCTATCACAAGCCCTTGACTTGCCATGTATATTTCAGCCTGTATGCCCAGCTGGGTACAAGACCTGGTTATGTGTGCCTACCATGTAGAGACTCATATCTATCACAAGCCCTTGACTTGCGTTGTATTTCAGCCTGTATGCCCAACTGGGTGCAGGACCTGGTTATGTGTGCCTGCCATGTAGAGACTCATATCTATCACAAGCCCTTGACTTGCCATGTATTTCAGCCTGTATGCCCAGCTGGGTGCAGGACCTGGCTATGTGTGCCTGCCATGTAGAGACTCATATCTATCACAAGCCCTTGACTTGCTATGTATTTCAGCCTGTATGCCCAGCTGGGTACAAGACCTGGTTATGTGTGCCTGCCATGTAGAGACTCATATCTATCACAAGCCCTTGACTTGCCATGTATATTTCAGCCTGTATGCCCAGCTGGGTACAAGACCTGGTTATGTGTGCCTGCCATGTAGAGACTCATATCTATCACAAGCCCTTGACTTGCCATGTATATTTCAGCCTGTATGCCCAGCTGGGTACAAGACCTGGTTATGTGTGCCTGCCATGTAGAGACTCATATCTATCACAAGCCATTGACTTGCCATGTATATTTCAGCCTGTATGCCCAGCTGGGTACAAGACCTGGTTATGTGTGCCTGCCATGTAGAGACTCATATCTATTACAAGCCCTTGACTTGCCATGTATATTTCAGCTTGTATGCCCAGCTGGGTACAAGACCTGGTTATGTGTGCCTGCCATGTAGAGACTCATATCTATCACAAGCCCTTGACTTGCCATGTATATTTCAGCTTGTATGCCCAGCTGGGTACCAGACCTGGTTATGTGTGCCTGCCATGTAGAGACTCATATCTATCACAAGCCCTTGACTTGCCATGTATTTCAGCCTGTATGCCCAACTGGGTGCAGGACCTGGTTATGTGTGCCTGCCATGTAGAGACTCATATCTATCACAAGCCCTTGACTTGCCATGTATTTCAGCCTGTATGCCCAGCTGGGTGCAGGACCTGGCTATGTGTGCCTGCCATGTAGAGACTCATATCTATCACAAGCCCTTGACTTGCTATGTATTTCAGCCTGTATGCCCAGCTGGGCACAAGACCTGGTTATGTGTGCCTGCCATGTAGAGACTCATATCTATCACAAGCCCTTGACTTGCCATGTATATTTCAGCCTGTATGCCCAGCTGGGTACAAGACCTGGTTATGTGTGCCTGCCATGTAGAGACTCATATCTATCACAAGCCATTGACTTGCCATGTATATTTCAGCCTGTATGCCCAGCTGGGTACAAGACCTGGTTATGTGTGCCTGCCATGTAGAGACTCATATCTATTACAAGCCCTTGACTTGCCATGTATATTTCAGCTTGTATGCCCAGCTGGGTACAAGACCTGGTTATGTGTGCCTGCCATGTAGAGACTCATATCTATCACAAGCCCTTGACTTGCCATGTATATTTCAGCTTGTATGCCCAGCTGGGTACCAGACCTGGTTATGTGTGCCTGCCATGTAGAGACTCATATCTATCACAAGCCCTTGACTTGCCATGTATTTCAGCCTGTATGCCCAGCTGGGTACAAGACCTGGTTATGTGTGCCTGCCATGTAGAGACTCATCTATCACAAGCCCTTGACTTGCCATGTACATTTCAGCCTGTATGCCCAGCTGGGTGCAGGACCTGGTGGTGTGTGCATGCTATGTGGACAGCTTTCCTGTACAGAGTGCAGCCATCTCCGCACTGTTAGATCTCATCATTCTCAACCAGTCCTTGCAAAGGTATGCTTGTCAGCATGTTCATATACCAAGCCTTGTAATGGGAAAACTGGGCTTATTGCAGTCTGCATAGACTTATCAGACAAAAAACTTTCCGAAACTACCTGTAAACGAAAAATTCCATAAAATTGGAAAGTGACTTCCCTAATAAGCCTGTGTGGACAGCAAATGCTAATCTGGAAAGACACTTTATGCACATGCATAAAGCTTTGTTTTCCTCCAAAAAGGCTGATATTACAACTCCCCTACAGATGAAAGACACACAAATGATCAGGTGCCGGCATAGGGCCACCATTCAATGTATTATGGGGTACCAAGGTACTATGATTCAGCTGGCAACATCTTAAGAGCAAACCCCAGTCAAGTAAAACGGATTTTAAATAAACCAGTATGTATGCATCATTGACAAACAGTCTGATAATTTCAATTGACCATTTTGTGATAATATGATTTTGCAGATTAAGCAACATTGTGGGAAAACTGGGCTTAATGCATGTGCGCAAAATGTTGTCTAAGATTAGCCTGTGACGTCTGCAACAGTCTGATCAGACACAGCACTTTCTCCCTAAACTGGATTTTAAGAAAACATGCAGAAAGACTAGAAGTTTTGTGTCTGATAAGCCTGTGCAAATTGTGTAGGCTAATGTGGGACAACATTTTACGCACATGGCTTAAGCCCAGTTTTCCCAATGCTGCTCAATGTTGTGCACTGTTTGCTGTTTTCATAAACAATGTCATTGTGTGCTTTGTATGCTTAAGGCCGCCCTCTAGCTCTGACCTGACCAGGGAGGATGTGATGTCTGTACAGATCTTGCCCACGTTGCACTTCCAGCATCTCACCTTCCTCATTGAGAAAACACACTTCTTCCAGGTATGTATAAAACACACTTCTTTCGGGAAGCTACAAAACACACTTCTTCCAGGTAGGTACAAAACACAATTCTTCCAGGTAGGTACAAAACACACTTCTTCCAGGTAGGTACAAAACACACTTCTTCCAGGTAGGTACAAAACACACTTCTTTCAACATAATATGCAAAATTGTACATTGGCTCTCTTTGTAATTTCATCAAATAATGACTGAAGTCACAACTGGCAACAACTAGGGACTGAAATTATCAATTTTAACATGTACAGAAAAATAACTTTAAAATATTTTTCTTTAAAAGCTTGAGACATTTTATTTAAATTTGTGGTATGTAAAATTTTATTGTGGTTCTCTAAAAACTTACTTCACAAAGGGCCCCTGGGGTCAAAACTAGCCGCTCCCAAGTGTACAATTTTTAGCTCAGCTGTTGTCGGAGAAAACCCGAGGTATTGTCATAGCCAGCTCGCCGTCCGCCGTAAGCGTCATGCTAAAACCTTAACATTGGCTCTAAAATCAAAGTGCTTCCACCTACAACTTTGAAACTTCATATGTAGATGCACCTTGATGAGTTCTACACGCCACACCCAATATTGGGTCACTAGGTCGAAGGTCAAGGTAAAAAAAAAAAATTCTGACAAGCTTTCGCAGCCGAGCGTTGGCACCCGTTATGCGGTGCTCTTGTTCATTGTTACAAATTGCTGCATATACCAACATCCGGCTATGGGGGCTATTCATCACTACTGAGAATCAGTTCTAGTATGTGCCTGCAATTCAAATGGTGAAGGGGCATTTCTTTTTTTCCGCTGTCCACATGAGCTTTCCTTATAAAAAATTACATTTCCAGTCCTGATGAGCAGGGACATTGTTGTGCTTGGGACACATTTCTTGATTTATCTCTAAAACTACTTTCATTTTCTCACCATTTATTTTACCATTGCAGACCTCAGCAGAGGTGCTCTGGGGTTACCTAGGTGATGGTACACCTGACTGCCACCAGACTGCAGTGAAACTTCTATACATCCTGCACCAGGTGGCTCCCAGCACATGGGTGTGTGAGGATGTGATTGGGAACCAGCTGTCACACCATGATGAGGTTTGTATGGCTCCCAGCACATGGGTGTGTGAGGATGTAGTAGGGATCCAGCTGTCACACCATGATGAGGTGTGTATGGCTTCCAGCACATGGGTGTGTGAGGATATGATAGGGAACCAACTGACACACCATGATGAGATTTGTATGGCTCCCAGCACATGGATGTGTGAGGACATGATAGGGAACCAGCTGTCACATCATGATGAGGTTTGTGGCTAGGTGAATTGAGTTGCGGATGGGAACCAGCATGATGAGGTTTATGTTGATATAATGTACTCTAAATCCTGCTGCAGCTATAACAAGGTCTATCACTGTCTGTCAGTTGCAACATAAAGGTGTGGGGAAAAAACTTGACTTGGGAAGGGGGGGGAATTTTAATTATACACCATTCCAAACCAAGTTTTTTTTATATGATACACCATACAGGACTGATACGTGTGCCTATCAAATCTTGAGCTATTGGTGGTTATTATAAAGGTTTTCAATTATGTTGGAAATCAAGGTAATAAGTTTGAGGCGTGGTTGCGTACAGGCAGGTTGTTGGACGGTTGACAGCCTCTAATTCATAAGTATGGTTTGATTGAAAAATGTGGATGACATTTTGAATATTGCAGACTTGAATGGAGACTTAGCTTTGGATTGTATGTTTGACTAGTCTGGGGTTAAAGTCAAGGTTACCTTTTATAAAAACAGAAAAAATGGTTTTCACTCAATATCTTGGGTTAGGATAGAGGAACAAGTATGGTGCTGACATATATTGTGGAAGTAGTGTTCATGCAGAAAATTGAGTCGGTTTGAATTTGGGGCCCATGGGGTCATGGTCTACTTTACACAGCTTGCACTCAATAAATTGAGCGTTAATGGAGGTATTGCACTGAAATTTTAGTTGTTCATAGCCTACATGCAGAGGCCTACATGCAGAGGCAGCATTTGGACTGCAAAATTAAGTCAAGTAAATACATTGGTAAAAGCAAAACCTGGTTTTGTGGCAGAGCCATGTTTCTTGTTCCAGATATAAAAATTAACCATTTTTCCTGGTTCCCATATTTGTAGATTTCTGAGTCCTTGATGATCAATTATAAGAAGTTTATCTGTTGTTGAATTATTTTTATTTTCAACGTATGAGCAGTGGTCAGTGAAAACCGGGCCAAATGCATGTACGTAAAGTGTTGGCCAAGATTGGCCTGTGCTGTCTGTCAATGCTTATCAGGGACAACCCTTTCTGCCTAAACTGGGTTTCACTAATAAAAGACTTACTTTATACAAAAAAAGACAATGAAAGCAGAAAGTTTCGCCCCTACATTTCCTTTATGGACTGCACATGCTAATTTGGGACCACACTTTACGCACATTAATTGTGTAAGTTTTCCCACACCTAGGTTCAAATAATACTGTTTTCTTACTGGATGGTGTCTGTATGTAGGTGGTGCAGATGGAGGCGTTTGGCAGGTTCACCACTCTCTGGCATCTCACCAGGAGCAGCAACACAGATGTGATCCCAGGCAAGCCTCACAGAAACTTTCACAGGTACACTGCTCATATGTGTAGTTCCATGTCAAAGCATGTGTTTGCAGTTCCATCTTTGTGTTTTAGTCCAGAAATTTGTCTCTAGGTCCATTCTCAAGTTATAATGTCTATTATATGGTTATAATGTCTGTGCTAGTGTTATTAGGTCGATACTTGTTTTATCAGGTCCATATTAGTGTTGTCAGGTCCATACTTGTGTTATCAGGTCTATAAGAGTGTTATCAAGTCTATACATGTGTTATCAGGTCTAAACTAGTGTTTTCAGGTCTATACATGTGTGATCAGATCCATACTTGTATTATCAGGTCCATACTAGTGTCAGAAGGTCCATACCTGTGTTATTAGGTCCATATTAGTATTATCAGTTCTTTAATAGTGTTATCAGGTCCATACATGTGTTATCAGGTCCATGCATGGGTTATCAGGTCCATGCATGGGTTATTAGGTCCATACTAGTGTTATAAGGTCCAAACTTGTGTTATCAGGTTTATACTAGTGGTATCAGGTCCATATTTGTATTATCAGGTCCATATTAGTGTTATCAGGCTCATACTAGTGTTATCAGGCCCATTCTATTGTTTTCAAGTCAAGACTATTTGAATCAGGTTCTTACAAGTGTTATCAGGCCCAGTCTAGTAATGTCCATTATAATATTATCAGATTCATACTTGTGTTATCATGTTCATACTTGTGTTATCACATCCATACTAGTGTTAGCAGGTCCATTCTAGTGTTATCGGGTCCATTATTGTGTTATCATGTTCATACTTAAGTTACCAGGTCCATACTATTGTTATCAAGTCCATACTAGGGTTTTCAGGTCTGTTCTAGTGTTATCAGGTCCCTACTTGTGTTATCAAGTCCATACTTGTGTTATCAGATCCATACTTGTGTTATCATGTGCATACTTGTGTTATCACATCCATACTAGTGTTAGCAGGTCCATTCTAGTGTTATCAGGTCAATTCTTGTGTTATCATGTTCATACTTAAGTTATCAGGTCCATACTATTGTTATCAAGTCCATACTAGGGTTTTCAGGTCTGTACTAGTGTTATCAGGTCCCTACTTGTGTTATCAAGTCCATACTTGTGTTATCAGATCCATACTTGTGTTATCAGGTCCATACCAGTGTTAGCAGGTTCATTCTAGTGTTATCAGGTCCATTCTAGTGTTATCATGTTCATACTTGTGTTATCTAGTCTATACTAGTGTTATCAGGTCCATACTAGTGTCATCAAGTCCATACTAGTGTTATCAGGACCCGTGCTCACAAAACAATTTTTGAAAATCGATTTTGCTTGTCATTGAAAATGGATTTCCATTGTAGATGATAGACAAAAATGAAAATCGATATCAGTTAAAATCGATTTTCAATTTGCAAAAAGGTTTTGTGAACATGAGTCCTGGTCTTTATAGTGTTATCAGATCCATACTAGTATTATCGGGTCCATATAAATATTATCAGGTTCATACTTGTGTTATCAGGTCTGTTCTAGTTTTATCAGGTCATTGCTAGTGTTATCAGGTCTATACTAGTGTCTTCATGTCCATTCTAGTTTAATTAGGTTCATACATGTACTTGTGTTATCAGGTATATACTTGTGTTATCAGATCCATACTTGTATTATCATGTTTATACTTGTGTTGTCAGGTTCAGATTAGTGTTAGCAGGTCTATTCTAGTTTTATGATGTTCATACTTGTGTTATCTAGTCCATACTAGTGTTATCAGGTCCATACTAGTGTTATCAGGTCTATACTTGTGTTATCAGGTCTATACTAGTTTTATCTGGTCCTTACTAGTGTTATCAGGTCTATATTACTGTATTTAGGTCCATTCTAGTTTAATTAGGTCCATACATATATAATCAGGTCTATACTAGTGTTATCAGGTCCATACTTGTGTTATCAGGTCCGTACTTGTGTTATCAGGTACATACTTGTGTTATCAGATCCATACTTGTGTTATCAGGTACATACTAGTGTTATCAGGTCCATACTAGTGTAATCATGTCCGTACTAGGGTTATTAGGTCTGTACTAGTGTTATCAGGTCCATGTTAGTGTTATCAGGTCCATACTAGTGTTATCAGGTCTATACTAGTGTTATCAGGTCTATACTAGTGTTATCAGGTATATACTAGTGTTATCAGGTCCATAATTGTGTTATCAGGTCTATACTAGTATTATCAGGTCATATTCGTGATTTGAGGGCCATGATAGTGTTTGGAGGTCAATGTATGTGTTTGCAGGTCCATGTGTGTGTATGGTAGTCAATATTAGTTTGTTGTAGACTTATGTTTTGTTTTCAAGTTAATATTTTCATGCTACAGGTCCATGTTTGTATTACTGGACTGCCTCTCTGACGAGACCAGTGCTCTCTATTACAGGTCCATGTTTGTATTACTTGACTGCCTCTCTGATGAGACCAGTGCTCTCTATTACAGGTCCATGTTTGTATTACTTGACTGCCTCTCTGATGAGACCAGTGCTCTCTATTACAGGTCCATGTTTGTATTACTTGACTGCCTCTCTGATGAGACCAGTGCTCTCTATTACAGGTCCATGTTTGTATTACTTGACTGCCTCTCTGATGAGACCTGTGCTCTCTATTACAGGTCCATGTTTGTATTACTTGACTGCCTCTCTGATGAGACCAGTGCTCTCTATTACAGGTCCATGTTTGTATTACTTGACTGCCTCTCTGATGAGACCAGTGCTCTCTATTACAGGTCCATGTTTGTATTACTTGACTGCCTCTCTGATGAGACCAGTGCTCTCAGGGTGCTGGCCACCACCTGGCTGACCCACGTCATACAGCAGGGCGACCTTGCCCGGGTCATGGAGCCCATCCTGCAGATGTTGCTGCATCCGGACACTTTCAGGTGAGCCATTGGATGTCTTAAAACTGGGCGTAATGCATGCACATACAGTGTCGACCCAGATAAGCCAGACTTAAAACAATACTCATTAAGAAATGAGAGTGAAGAGTATCACATTTGGGTGTGTAGACACTGTTTGGATAGACACTGCTTGGATAGACTGTTTGGATTGACACTGCTTGGATAGACACTGTTTGGATAGACTGTTTGGATTGACACTGTTTGGATTGACACTGCTTGGATAGACACTGTTTGGATAGACACTGTTTGGATAGACACATTAATAAGAAGCTCAATTTGAGCCTCGTTCTGGAAACACTGAGCTGAATGCATGTGTGTTAAGGGTCATCACAAATGAGCTTGTGCAGTCCACACAGGCTAAATAGGGACGTCACTTTCCCCATACACTGGATTTTTCGTTGATAAGAGATTTTCTTAAAACCAAAAATTCCATAAAAGCAGAAAGTGGCGTCTCTAATTAGCCTGTGTAGACTGCACAGGCTAATCAGGGACAACACTTTACGCACAAGCATTTTGTCCAATCTAGTTTTCCCAGAACTCGGCTCAAATTATTATACTGTAGAACTGGTTTACATGTGTATTGATTTTCTCTTTTATTCACAATTTTCTTTCCTTCTTAATTCAAAGCAAGCACAAATAAATGTGTAGGTTCAGAATATTAACATCCAAAAATGTGCTACTTTTCTCTTTTATTTTTTGTTGTAAGTATGATTATCAGTGTAAGTATAAGGTGTTCTATATGTGTTAACCTGAATGAAGTGATTATGTATTTGAACATCCTTTTGTTATTGTGTGGTTCTGTTTTTCACACTTAATAAGCCAATGTAATAACACTTGCAACACTTATTAAAGGTATGAAATGTTCCTGAAAAAGGAATTAGAATGTACCCGTTTATACCTTTCCAGCTCAGAAGCAAAGTGAAAATGGCTATATGCAATTGGCATAAAACCAGACCAGGTTGTGAGTACCTCGTATGCTGTTCAGGCTTTATGCTTTTTGCTGCTCATCAGTATCTTAGGGTTGGAAATGAAGCATTTAAAACTTGAATAAGAGACTACAAATATGTCAAAATGAGTGTCTGAGTGGTCACGGGTTTTTCACATGTTTGGTCTATGTAATGGTCTGTGTTGTCATTGTTACAGGGTGTCAGTGCAGTGTAACAACATTCACTGTTGTCATGGTTTCAGGGTGTCAGTGCAGCATATCAGCATTCACGAGCCCCGCAGGGTGACCCTGTCAGAGAGCAGGGAGGACATGGAGGCCAACATCTATGCCATCAGCAACGAGGGGGGCAATGTCATCTACCACGTCAACTCACCAAAACTGTACACCAAGAGACACCCAGGCACGAGTGGTCACACCCGCTCACACGCCATGACTATCCTTGGAGAGAGAGGAACACTCACCGCATCAGCTAGATCAAAGTCTGAACAGGAGCTTCATTTTGACAAAGTGGATCCCATCAATCTGAGTTTGAGGATCAACCCGTTTGGCTCTGAAAGCTCCATCGACACTGTGGGCTGGGACAGCATGCCTCTGCAGCCTCCATGTGCTGGTGTGCTGAGAGCTAAACGACTGGATAGAGAGACGTGTGTCAAGGAGGGCATACACTTTGTAGGGAATGATGAAGAGACGTCAAATGATGTCAGTGATGGAGAGACAGAGGAATCCAGTGAAAGGTCTGAAAAAGCTGTGGACATTGCTAAAGAAATCATTGAAGACATACTGTTGAATGTAATCAAGCCAGATCCAGTATCTTCATTGTCTACCAGTGACAAGGGGGAGAGTGTCAGTAAATGGAGACCAGAGCCTAGGAAGGTTTTGCAGAGGGCAGACAGTACGACGTCCAGCAATGTGGGGGATCAGGACCTGCTGAGTAGAGTTCAGAAGCAGAGGGTTGACTCCCCCACCCCCAGTGAGAAGGACATGTCCTTGTACCAGGACATGGAGAGGGACACTACCAACATCCACAGCCTGCATATGCACATGCTGCTGTACACACAGAAATATGACTATGAGCGCACGCTGTATGCCCTATCCACTGTGAAGGCAATGCTGACTGCCTGTCCCCGTCTGATGGTCACCGCCCTGGTCACCACAAACATCAGTTCATTAAAGGCACCTCAACTCGCTAAACTCCAGCTACTGTTGGCCAGGCACCGAACGTCTGTCTTTGGTAAAGGTTTCTATGGTGACATTCCAGCAGATGTGATGTTAACCTACAGGAGCAGTATGTTCATTGAAGTGCTGATATCTGTGTGCTTTTTCTTTGTGAGAGGATATTACCCGAACTTAATGGTCTGCAAGTTGACATGTGATGATCTGCTTGGCAATAAACAGGTGCATATCCTTGCCACAGAGACCTTGACCTCCATCTTGTTTCAGGTGGTGATCATCATGAAAGACTCCGGGAAGAACTTTGCCTCCTACATGAGTGACTTGTTTCAGAGATGCAAAGTGAAGAAAGCACTTCTACACTGTGTGTTAGCTGTGATATACAACAGTCGGCAAAAGCAAGATACTGAACAAAATGTGGCTAAATTCACTGAAGACATTGTGCAGTTCAATGAAGAGAATCTGCTCCCAGCTGTGAATGAGACATTCTTGGTCAAGTTACTGGAGCTGCTGTCTGTGATGATATCTCTGGAGGAGCCAATCTATCTTTATCTGGGCCTCAATGATATCAGCCCTTCCAGTTCCGGGTGTGACAGACTGAGGATCAGCTACCAGCCGTCCCTGAACAACGTCAAGTACACTCTGGGTCAGCCTATCGTCCAGCAGGGCATGTTTGTGTCGGGGGTGTTGAGTGCCCTCAAGCAGGGCCACCTGTGTCACATGCACCGACACTGGCTCACCATCATCACTGCCTCCCTGCCACACCTGGGCAAGCACCTGCCGGCAATCGTGATCGCTGTTGTCAATCAGCTGTGTCGTAATATTGAGGCACTGGCTGCGTACTACGAGTCTGAAGGACAAGGAAGGTAACCCAACTAGGGGCAGTATTCTTTCTCTTATTGAGCCTTGTTCTGAGAAAACTGGGCTTAATGCATGTGCATAAAGTGTCGTCCTAGATTAGCCTGTGCAGTCCAAACTTTCTGCCTAAACTGCTAAGAAGAGACTTACTTTGAACAAAAAATTCTGTAAAAGTAGAAAGAGTCATCCTTGATAAGCCTTTGCAAACTGCACTGGTTAATCTGGGACAACACTTAACGCACATGTATTATGCCAAGTTTACCTTGAACCATATAAAAGTCATTTAGATATTACAGACACAATCTTTTTATGCTTGTCTTATTTGATTTTATGGTTTCACCATGATATTTTCCTTTTTTCTCTATTAACAAGTCTGTATCATATAACAATATAGCTGGCATTGACTTTGCATTATATGTTGTCAGATCGTGTTAGATTCAAGGTATTTTTCTTATCATGAGTGTTAATTCTACAAATGTACAACAAGTATGTATTCCGATGTGCATATATTAAATTGCAAAACAAATTAATATCTGCACTTGACAGACTGTAAAAGTGCAGCAAGTTAACTTGTTCTTTTATTCCATTGTGGTTTAAATTTAAATCATATGGATTACAAGTTGTTTATTGCCTTGTATAGGCTGATAATCAACAAAATATTACTACATGATGTCTTACGGAAATGAGAACTATAGTTATGACAGCTGCCCTGGAAGTCTGTTAGTTCGTCCAGATACCTATGTCTTGAACTGTTCTATTTCTACTGTGTGGATCCTGCTTTAATGTTTACGGTACATCAAAATGACCATAACCATACACAATCTGATTGCTCAATATACCTATTATTCCTGTTGCAGGCCATCTCTGTCCAATTTCCCCCCACTGACCACATATTATTCCTTTTTGCAGACCATCCCTGTCCGGAATCCACTATGACCACCTATTATTCCTCTTTGAAGGCAATCCCTGTCCATTACCCACCCCCCCTCTACACCTGTTGATCCTGTTTGCAGACCATCTCTGTCCATTATCCCCCTGACCATTTGTTGTTCCTGTTTGCAGGCCTGTCCTGTCCAGTATCCCCCCTGACGACTTGTTCATAATTGCAAGCCATCCCTGTTCAGTATCCCCCTTACCACATTTTGTTCATGATTTCAGGACATTCCTGTCCAGTATCCCCCTGACCACCTGTTGGTCATGTTTGCAGTCCAGCCCTGTCCAATATCCCACCTGACCACCTGTTGTTCCTGTTTGCAGGCCATCCTTGTCCATTATTCCCCCTAACGACTTGTTCATGTTTGCAAGCCATTCCTGTCCAGTATCCCCCTGACCACCTATTGTTCATGTTTGCAGTCCAGCGCTGTCCAGTATCCCCTTACCACCTGTTGTTCCTGTTTTCAGGCCATTCCTGTCCAGTATATTCCTGACCACCTGTTGTTCCTGTTTGCATTCCAGCCCTGTCCAGTATCCCCTTACCATCTGTTGTTCCTGTTTGCAGGCCATTCCTGTCCAGTATCCCCCTGACCACCTGTTGTTCCTGTTTGCAGTCCAGCCCTGTCCAATATCCCCTTACCACCTGTTGTTCCTGTTTGCAGGCCATCCCTGTCCAGTTTCCCCCTGACCACCTGTTGTTCCTGTTTGCAGGCCAGCCCTGTCCAGTACCCCCCCCCCCCCCTTACCACCTGTTGATCCTGTTTGCAGGCCAGCCCTGTCCAGTATCC
Organism: Dreissena polymorpha; assembly: GCF_020536995.1. Lineage (NCBI taxonomy): Eukaryota > Metazoa > Mollusca > Bivalvia > Myida > Dreissenidae > Dreissena > Dreissena polymorpha. The sequence continues at coordinate 36,863,087 of NC_068365.1, forward strand.
CCCTGACCACCTGTTGTTCCTTTTTGCAGGTGATTCTAGTCCAATATCCCCCTGACGACCTGTTGTTCATTTTTTGCAGACCAGCCTTGTCCAGTATCCCCCTGACCACCTGTTGTTCCTGTTTGCAGGTGATTATAGTCTAATATCCCCCTGACCACCTGATGTTCATTTTTTTGCAGTCCAGCCTTGTCCAGTATCCCCCCTTACCACCTGTTGTTCATGTTTGCAGACCAGCCTTGTCCAGTATCCCCTCGGACCACCTGTTGTTCATGTTTGCAGTCCAGCCTTGTCCAGTATCCCCCTGACCACCTGTTGTTCCTGTTTGCAGGTGATTCTAGTCCAATATCCCACCGACCACCTGTTGTTCATTTTTTTGCAGTCCAGCCTTGTCCAGTATCCCCCCTTACCACCTGTTGTTCATGTTTGCAGTCCAGATTTGTCCAGTATCCCCCTGACCACCTGTTGTTCCTGTTTGCAGGTGATTCTAGTCCAATATCCCCCTGACCACATGTTGTTCATTTTTTGCAGTCCAGCCTTGTCCAGTATCCCCCCTGACCACCTGTTGTTCATGTTTGCAGGCCATCCCTGTCCAGTATCCCCCCTGACCACCTGCTCACCATGATGGAGTCCCTGATGACCCTCTGCCACTACTGCCTACTGGACAATGTGTCGCCTGTCTCAATTGGTCAGCAGGTCCCCAGCTCAATAATCAGAACGGAGCTACTCCAGGATCTACAAAAAATTTCTCTAACCTCTTCAATGTGTTTAATCCTGTTACAAGAGTATGTTGGCTAAATGTTGATTGATTTCTTTTCAACTGAATTTTGTCAGTCAAATCTTTAATGTTTCTTGAGATTTGAAATGCATCGGTCATGTTTCTGTACAATTGCAATTCTGTGTTGTTTCTATAAAACTGTGTTTAAATTATGATAGCACTTTAGTTGTATATTCCCTGTTAGTTGACTGATAATATTAAGAATGTTTATAATTTATAATTTTAACACCATTTATTCTCCATAATACCTATATTTATCAATCAAAATCAGGTGATGTACCTGTGTTTTCCTCCATACTTCAGGATACGAGTCCCCAGCGTGACACAGGAGTGGTCTCTCCTGTCCTGGAGGCTCGCAACAACATCCTGTCAGTGATGCCTCGTATCATGGCCTGCCTGATCACTCTGTGGAGGGCTGTCAACATCGTAGATAGACGCGATGAGGCTTCCACTGTGGTACTCGGCGCGCCTAAAGTATGTAGGAGTTTAGTGTTAACAATATGTACATGTTTATGGTCTTATAAATTATATGGAAACAAAATCAGTCGGTATGTTTGTGGAAGTTCTTGATTTAAATAAAAACATTTCTTGTATGGTATTTGTTTGGAAACCTAATGCATTATTCTTTAGTGGCATGAACATCTGATCAGCAGATTCAGTTTGCAAAAGTTTGTGCTGTGAACTTCTTCATTATCTTCATGCTATATAATTTTAACATAAAATCTTTAATCATCAAGCAGTGTATATGTGACACAATTTTTATACCCCCACAGACGAAGTTTAGGGGGGTATATAGGAGTGAGCTTGTCTGTCTTTCAGTCTGTCGGTCAGTCCGTATTAAGTGTCCGCTCTCTAATTCAAGTAGTTTTCATCCGATCTTCACCAAACTTGGAAAGAAGTTGAATCTACATGATGTCTAGGCCAAGATCGAACATGGGCTTTGCCGGGTCAAAAGTTAGGTCACGGGGTCACTTAGTGCGTTTTAAACATTCAGCATGTTGTCCGCATCTAATTCAAGTAGTTTTCATCCGATCTTCATCAAACTTGGTCAGAAAATGTATCTAGATGATCTTAAGGCCAAGTTCAAACATAGGCCTTGCCGGGTCAAAAACTAGGTCACGGGATCACTTAGTGCGTTTTAAACATTCAGCATGTTGTCCGCTCTCTAATTCAAGTAGATTTCATCCGATCTTCACCAAACTTGGTCAGAAGTTGTATCTAGATGATCTTAAGGCTAAGTTTGAACATGGGCCTTGCCAGGTGAAAAAATAGGTCACGGAGTCGCTTAGTGCGTATTTTAACATTCAGCATGGTGTCCTCTCTCTTATTCAAGTAGTTTTAATTCGAACTTCACCAAACTTGGTCAGAAGTTTTATGGAGATGATCTTAAGGCCAAGTTAAAACATGGGCCTTTCTGGGTCAAAAACTAGGTCAAGGGGTCACTTAGTGGGTTTTAAAAATTGAGCATGGTGTCCGCTGTTTTTTGTGAAGACGACATGCAAAATATTATGTGTCAATGCGGCATGTGGGGGTATTCGTCACGTCTGTGACAAAGCTCTAGTTTTTCATGCCAAATAATAGACACATTCCCAAGTAAGTTGCCCTTTAATAAAGCTGACACATAGGTGAGGGTCTATAAGTCAAGTTTGTGACAAATCTCTTGTTAATAGAGCTGCATTCTGGAAACACTGGGCTTTATGCATACATGTACAAAGTGTTGTACAAGATTAGTCTGCGGAGTCCACACAGGCTAATCTGGGACCACTTTTTTTGCCTAGACATGATTTTCATTTAGAAAAGTAAAAAAAAAGCGGAAATAGTTGTCCCTGGTTAGCCTGTGCGGACTTCAAGGCTCTATTATTAAACTTTTTTAATTCCAGCAGCTAAATAAAATAGACCCAGCCCACTTGAATGGTTTGGTGGTAGATGCTACTGCATCCAGGGTTTTAAGTATTTTTAGCGATTAATGTTGTAGGCCCTGTGCCATTATATACATGTGAGGTATGTTGTAGGTTGTGAGCCCACTTGGTGCAAAATGATACCATGTGTCACATGTGAGTTTTTTGCATCAATAGGGCAATATATGTAAGGTATGTTGTAGGTTGTACGCCAGTATATACTGGAGTTTATCAGCCCTATATCGCTGCCACATGGCATACATCTGCTTGGAGCGATTGCTGTAGCATGGAATGACAGACGAAGGAAACCACTTCCAAAGTCCACCAGAAAGGTATTGTGGTTTCCTATGAACTAAGAACAGTAGAATAGCATTTAAATTTGTCACTCTGTAAGTTTCTCCTTCAATAATATTAATGTTTATCTCTTGTAACCGAGGTAGAAAAATCCTGTGAGGATTGAACTCAGACCCTCCCAGTTCCAAGGCAGACACTCTACTGTGTCGCTATAAAAGCTAGCTCATACAAGAAGGCAGTATTAGTGCTCCTTATGCGTTAATCTACTTCGTTTTTCTTCCATTTAATATAGCACATTTATTGATCATATAACTTAATGTTTGTAACTGTTTTAAAGAAGTCTTATGGAATGGAAAACTCTGGTCTCCTGAAAGTCTGATGTAACCAAAATTCCAGACAAATGTTGATAATCTGTAACCAGTAATCTGTCACATTCCATGTTTTTGCTATGTGACTGCATTCTGTTCACATCCCATGGTGTTGCTATGTGACCGCATGTTGCATCACATGTATCTGTCACATTCCATGTTGTTGCTATGCACCTGCAGGTTGCTACACATGTACATGTATCTGTCACATTCCATGTTGTTGCTATGTGACTACAGGTTGCTACACATGTACATGTATCTGTCACATTCCATGTTGGTGCTATGTGACCGCATGTTGCTACAGGTGTATCTGTCACATTACATGTTGTTGCTTTGTGACCGCATGTTGCTACAGGTGTATCTGTCACATTACATGTTGTTGCTTTGCGCCTGCAGGTTGCTACACATGTACATGCATCTGTCACATTTCATGTTGTTGCTATGTGACTGCAGGTTGCTTCATGTGTATCGGTCACATTCCATGCTGTTTCTATGCACCTGCAGGTTGCTGAGGCTCCCAGTGATGACCAGGTGTTGTTGGTGGAGCTGGTGGGGGCCCTGCGTGTGTTGCCGCTGGATATGCTCATACACACAGTCAAAGATGTGCTGGCCAACCCACCAAACAGTGAGCTAAGCAGGAAGGTATGTCATCAAACTTGTGAACAGAGCTTCTATCTGTACGACCTTGAGGTGCTTTAAATAAGCAGTGCCTTAAAATTACTCTAAAATTGCCTTTAATGTTATATAAAGATATCATCCATTTTTATCAGTTTCACAAAAAAACATGTGTGAATTTGGTAAGACAACTGCAAGATAGCATTTGAGCTGCACTCTGAAAAATGGGATTAAATGCACCTGCATTAGGTGTCGTTCTGGATTATCCTGTCTAATTAGAGACGAAACTTTCCACTTTAATTTGTTTTTGTTTAAGAAAAGACATTCTTTAAATGAAAAATACCATTAAAGTAAAGAGTGTCGTCCCAGATGAGCCTGTTCGGCCTTCACAGGCTAATATGAGACATCACTTTCTGCACATGCATTAAGCCCTGTTTTAGCAGAGCAAGGCTCACCTGTTTCCTGTGCTATATTTCAGAGGAGTGTATCTCTGGAGTTGAACATGCTGCAGTTCTTCTACACGTAGGCTCACCTGTTTCCTGTGCTATATTTCAGAGGAGTGTATCTCTGGAGTTGAACATGCTGCAGTTCTTCTATACGTAGGCTCACCTGTTTCCTGTGCTATATTTCAGAGGAGTGTATCTCTGGAGTTGAACATGCTGCAGTTCTTCTACACATAGGCTCACCTGTTTCCTGTGCTATATTTCAGAGGAGTGTATCTCTGGAGTTGAACATGCTGCAGTTCTTCTACACCTAGGCTCACCTGTTTTCTGTGCTATATTTCAGAGGAGTGTATCTCTGGAGTTGAACATGCTGCAGTCCTTCTACACGTTGGCTCACCTGTTTCCTGTGCTATATTTCAGAGGAGTGTATCCCTGGAAGTGAACATGCTGCAGTTCTTCTACACCTAGGCTCACCTGTTTTCTGTGCTATATTTCAGAGGAGTGTATCTCTGGAAGTGAACATGCTGCAGTTCTTCTACACCTAGGCTCACTTGATTCCTGTTCTATATTTCAGAGGAGTGTATCTCTGGAGTTGAACATGCTGCAGTCCTTCTACACGTTGGCTCACCTGTTTTCTGTGCTATATTTCAGAGGAGTGTATCTCTGGAGTTGAACATGCTGCAGTTCTTCTACACGTAGGCTCACCCGTTTCCTGTACTATATTTCAGAGGAGTGTATCTCTGGAAGTGAACATGCTGCAGTTCTTCTACACGTACGTCCAGCACAGCCCCCCCGGTCATCTGTCTGACTCCTGGTCTGCCCTCTCCACTCTGCTCAGGGATTCCCTACAGATCAATCTGAATGCACCAGGACAGTTCCTGCTTCTTATGTAAGAATTGGAATATTCAAGCTGCTTTCTGGGAACACTTGGCTTAATGCATGTGCAAAAAGTCTCATCCCAGATGAGCCTTTTGCAGGGACGACATTTTCCGCTAACTAAAATCCAAGTTGAAATTGCTGCACAGGCTAATCTAGGACAACGCTTTACGCATATGCCTTAAGCTTAGTATTCACAGAACATAGCTCAAATAATTATTTCCTGTGTCAACCAGCCTTTACACATTTTACTTGATTTGTTTGTTAAAATAAAATTTAACATATTTATTTAGTATTTATTCTTCTTTATTTTTATGCTAATAATATGGATTGTCTTCCAATATGATATCATGTTTTTGGCTGTAGTTATTGAATTGGTTCCTCAAAAGAAAATATATCTGTACCAAAACACTAAACTTAATGCTTATATCTTAAATTATTTCAATATTGCTTTGCATTAAGATAGCATATTTATCTGGCATGTTAATTGCAGGATACTGAATGAGTTTGTACAGAAGACGCCAGCGTTCACAGAGAAGCGTTCACAGCGAGAGGTTCAGGAACTTGCACAGCGCCTCCTGGAGGCCGTGTCCAACATTGCGGGCTCCAGTCTGGAGCAGTCTACGTGGCTACGCAAGAATTATGCTGTGAAGCCTGGTCCCCAGCACAGTGCTGACATCGAGGGGGAGGACACTGGCCTGCCAGACACTGGTAAGTCTTGTCCCCAGATTAGTGTTGACATAGAGGGGGAGGACACTGAACTGCCAGACACTGGTATGTCTGGTCTCCAGCACAATGCTGACATAGAGGGAGAGGACACTGACCTGCCAGACACTGGTAAGTCTGGTCCCTGGCACAGTGCTGACATCGAGGGGTAGGACATTGGCCTGCAAAACACTGGTAAGTCTGGTCCCCAGCACAGTGTTGATATAGAGAGGGAGGACACTGGCCTGCCAGACACTGGTAAGTCTGGTTCCCAGCACAGTGCTGATATAGAGGGGGAGGACACTGGCCTGCCAGACACTGGTAAGTCTGGTCCTCAGCACAGTGCTGATTTAGAGGGGAAGGACACTGGTCTGCCAGACACTGGTAAGTCTGGTTCCCAGCACAGTGCTGACATAAAGGGGGAGGACACTGGTAAGTCTGGTCCCCAGCACAGTGCTGACATGGAGGAGGAGGAAACTGGCCTGCCAGACACTGGAAAGTCTGGTCCCCAGCACAGTTCTGACATCGAGGTGGAGGACACTGGCCTGCCAGACACTGGAAAGTCTGGTCCCCAGCACAGTGCTGACATGGAGGAGGAGGAAACTGGCCTGCCAGACACTGGAAAGTCTGGTCCCCAGCACAGTTCTGACATCGAGGGGGAGGACACTGGCCTGCCAGACACTGGTAAGTCTGGTCCCCAGCACAGTGCTGACATAGAGGGGGAGGACACTGGCCTGCCAGCCACTGGTAATTCTGGTCCCCAGCACAGTGCTGACATAGAGGGGATGGACACTAGCCTGCTGGACACTGGTAAGTCTGGTCCCCAGCACAGTGCTGACATAGAGGGGAAGGACACTGGCCTACCAGACACTGGTAAGTCTGGTCCCCAGCACAGTGCTGACATACAGAGGGAGGAGACTGGCCTGCCGGACACTGATAAGTCTGGTCCTCAGCACAATGCTGACATCGAGATGGAGGACACTGACCTGCCAGACACTGATAAGTTTGGTCCTCAGCACAGTGCTGACATAGAGGGGGAGGACACTGGCCTGCAAGACACTGGTAAGTCTGGTTCCCAGCACAGTGCTGACATAGAAGCGAAGGACACTGGCCTGCCAGCCACTGCTAAGTCTGGTCCCCAGCACAATGCTGACATAGAGGGGGAGGACACTGAACTGCCAGACACTGGTAAGTCTGATCCCCAGCACAGTGCTGACATAGAGGGGGAGGGCACTGGCCTGCTGGACACTGGTAAGTCTGGTAGCCAGCACAGTGCTGACATAGAGGGGAGGACACTGGCCTGCCAGACACTGGGAAGTCTGGTCCCCAGCTGTACACTATTCATGCTATCTCTCCTTTCTTGCAGAGCCTGTGGCGGTGCACAAGCGTGTGGCTGACTTGGATCCAGTGAGACTCAACTCTGTTGAGAGCAAGTACAGCGTCCAGGCACTCTCTGTACTGGCAGAGGTAGTACTCACTGACTTTTCTTCCCTTCGCCGTCTTTTCTCCGCAGGAGTAACTCTGAACATCTTTCTCTTCCTGCTCTTCCCTATTTTATTCACTATCCATCTCTAGCCTCCCACTAATGTTGCAAATCTCTTCCCTTTTACCTCCTCTTTCTTTATTCCCAACCTCCCTGCACACTTTCTTAAGCCTCTCTTTTTCTCTCATTGTCTCTATCTTTTTTCTACCATGGTTTTGTTCTCATTTTTTATGCTCCCCCCCAAATTTTTGGGGGGGAACATATAGTCGCTGCTTCGTCTGTCCTTGCCCATGTGTTCGTCCGTCCGTGCACAATTTTTGTTCGGGCTTTTTCTCAGCAATTAATGACCGGAATTCAACTCATATTATCAGCCGGTTCTTGTCGGATGATTTTTCACAGACTTATGGCCCTTTGAAATTTTCCATTGTACATATAGTGCAATTCTTGTCCGAGCTATTTCTCAGCAACTTATTGCGGGAATTCAATGAAACTTTATGGGAAGCTTCACTACCAACAGGAGATGTGCATATTATCAGCCGGTTATGGTAGGATGATTTTTAACCAGGTTTTTCGAAGGAAAAAACTGGTTATTAGATTGGCGAATGCGGGCGGGCTGGCTGGCTGGCTGGCGGGCTGGCTGGCGGGCTGGCGGGCGGGCGGAACAAGCTTGTCCGGGCCATAACTTTGTCGTTCATTGTGAGATTTTAAAATCATTTGGCACATTTGTTAACCATCATTAGACGGTGTGTCGCGCGAAAAAATTACGTCAATATCTCCAAGGTCAAGGTCACACTTTGAGTTCAAAGGTAAAAAATAGCCATAAATGAGCTTGTCTGGGTTATAACTATGTCATTCATTATGAGATTTTAAAATCATTTGGCACATTTGTTCACCATCATGGGACGGTGTGTCGCACGAAAGAATCACGTCAATATCTCCAATGTCAAGGTCGCCACGACTAAAAATAGATTTATTTTAAAACAAACTTACAAAGGGGGTTAATTTTGTTTGTTCATTTCAAAAGTTCAGTTTGAGTTGTCTCTCTTAATCAGATTTTTTTCACAATGAAAACCTGGTTTTGTGACAATTTTGTCCCTTGTTCACAGAGTTATGGCCTTTGAAATTTTCTATAAACTGTACATATAGTGCAATTCTTGTCCAGGCTATTTCTCCCCAACTACTGACTGGAATTCAATGAAGCTTTATGGGAAGCTTAACTACCTTGATAAGATGCGCATGTTATTTGTGGGTTCTGGTTAGATGATTTATTTAGAGAGTAATGGCCCTTTGAAATTTTTAAGTTGCTAAACCATCCATTGTATTATTTTGTCCAAAGTTATGCCCCTCAAGACGTTTCCTTTTATCTGAATATATAGTGCAATATTGTGACCAAAAAAACCTTTGGGGAGCATCACCCGTTTCCGACTGTTTCTTGTTTAAGTCTGTCATGAAAGTCTGATAAAGTTTTTCTGTACAATTGAAAAGCATAAATGCAATTTGTGCAATATATTCAAAAGAGCATTACTGTTTGTCAGTGTTAAAAGAGCAACACATTCAACACAATTCAACTGATGTGATCTGATGATTGCAGGTATCGCAGAATGTAAGAAAACAAAATGAAATGCTAATACAACATTCACATACTGGTTAATATGCAAGTCTATAGATAAGCAAGGTTTTACCTGACCCCCTGTGTATATTTCAGATCACTGCCCCACTGCTGGATGTCACATTGTATATTTCAGATCACTGCCCCACTGCTGCATGTCACACTGCATATTTCAGATCACTGCCCCACAGTTGGAGGTCACATTGTATATGTCAGATCACTGCCCTACAGTTGGATGTCACACTGTATATGTCAGATCACTGCCTTACAGTTGGATGTCACACTGTATATGTCAGATCACTGCCCCACTGTTGGATGTCACACTGTATATTTCAGATCACTGCCCCACAGTTGGATGTCACACTGTATATGTCAGATCACTGCCTTACTGTTGGATGTCACACTGTATATTTCAGATCACTGCCTTACTGTTGGATGTCACACTCTATATTTCAGATCACTGCCCTACTGTTGGATGTCACACTGAATATGTCAGATCACTGCCCCACTGGTGTATGCCACACTGTATATTTCAGATCACTGTCCCACAGTTGGAGGTCACACTGTATATTTCAGATCACTGCCCCACTGTTGGAGGTCACACTGTATATTTCAGATCACTGCCTTACTGTTGGATGTCACACTGTATATTTCAGATCACTGCCCCACTGTTGGATGCCACACTGTATATTTTAGATTACTACCCCACTGTTTGATGTCACATTGTATATTTCAGATCACTGCCCCACTGTTGGATGTCACACTGTATATTTCAGTTCACTGCCCCACTGCTGGATGTCACTCTCTATATTTCAGATCACTGCCCCACTGCTCGATGTCACACTGTATATTTCAGATCACTGCCCCACTGTTGGATGTCACACTGTTTATTTCACATCACTGCCCCACTGTTGGATGTCACATTGTATATTTCAGATCACTGCCCAACTGTTAGATGTCACACTGTATATTTCAGATCACTGCCCTACTGTTAGATGTCACACTGTATATTTCAGATCACTGCCTTACTGTTGGATGTCACACTCTATATTTCAGATCACTGCCCCACTGTTGGATGTCACACTGTATATTTCAGATCACTGCCCCACAGTTGGATGTCACACTGTATATTTCAGATCACTGCCCAACTGTTGGATGTCACACTGTATATTTCAGATCACTGCCCCACAGTTGAATGTCACACTGTATATTTCAGATCACTGCCCCACTGCTGGATGTCACACTGTATATTTCAGATCACTGCCCCACAGTTGGATTTCACACTGTATATTTCAGATCACTGCCCCACTGTTGGATGTCACACTGTATATTTCAGATCACTGCCCCACTGTTGGATGTCACACTGTATATTTCAGATCACTGCCCCACTGCTGGATGTCACATACAGCAGTGAGGAGAAGGAAAAGGTGGCTCCATTCCTCATCACCCTCCTCTACAACATCTTCCCCTACCTACGAGCTCACAGGTCAGTATGTGAAACTCACTTCTTGATTTCAACTCAATCATTTTATTACGTGTTATTCAACACTTTTTATTACCATTTTACATTGTTTATAAGATTTAAATACAATAGAAATTTGTTTTAAAAAATATATAAATAAATGGCTACTTCAACCTTTTGACTTTTACCCAGCACATTCTTTTTCAAGCGTTTGATTGTCAAACCATCAACTGAGCAATTGTGAATTTTGGGACTAGATACAAAAAACAGATACTTTGTACAGATTGGACTATGACTATGGTAATAATATCAGTAAAAAAAAAAATTCCCTGTAATGTTCCATATTGTCCTTACAGCACATATAACCTTCCCAGCCTCGACGGTGCTTCTATTACAATGTTATGTTCCATATTGTCCTTACAGCTTGTATAACCTGCCCAGCCTGTGTGGTGCTTCTATTACAATATTATGTTCCATATTGTCCTTACAGCTTGTATAACCTTCCCAGCCTGTGCGGTGCTTTATTTCCCTGTGATGTTCCATATTGTCCTTACAGCTTGTATAACCTTCCCTGCCTGTGCGGTGCTTCTATTTCCCTGTAATGTTCTATATTGTCCTTACAGCTTGTATGACCTTCCCAGCCTGTGCGGTGCTTCTATTTCTATTTAATGTTCCATATTGTCCTTACAGCTTGTATAACCTTCCCAGCCTGTGCCGTGCTTCTATTTCCCTGTAATGTTCCATATTGTCCTTACAGCTTGTATAACCTTCCCAGCCTGTGCAGTGCTTCTATTTCCCTGTAATGTTCCATATTGTCCTTACAGCTTGTATAACCTTCCCAGCTTCGACGGTGCTTCTATTACAATGTAATGTTCCATATTGTCCTTACAGCTTGTATAACCTTCCCAGCCTCGAGGGTGCTTCTATTACAATTTAATGTTCCATATTGTCCTTACAGCTTGTATAACCTTCCCAGCCTATGTGGTGCTTCTATTACAATAGTATGTTCCATATTGTCCTTACAGCTTGTATAACCATCCCAGCCTGTGCGGTGCTTTATTTCCCTGTAATGTTCTATATTGTCCTTACAGCTTGTATGACCTTCCCAGCCTGTGCGCTGCTTCTATTTCTATTAAATGTTCCATATTGTCCTTACAGCTTGTATAACCTTCCCAGCCTGTGCCGTGCTTCTATTTCCCTGTAATGTTCCATATTGTCCTTACAGCTTGTATAACCTTCCCAGCCTGTGCAGTGCTTCTATTTCCCTGTAATGTTCCATATTGTCCTTACAGCTTGTATAACCTTCCCAGCCTGTGCAGTGCTTCTATTTCCCTGTAATGTTCCATATTGTCCTTACAGCTTGTATAACCTTCCCAGCTTCGACGGTGCTTCTATTACAATGTAATGTTCCATATTTTCCTTACAGCTTGTATAACCTTCACAGCCTGTGTTGTGCTTCTATTACAATGTTATGTTCCATATTGTCCTTACAGCTTGTATAACCTTCCCAGCCTGTGCGGTGCTTCTATTTCCCTGTGATGTTCCATATTGTCCTTACAGCTTGTATAACCTTCCCAGCCTGTGCGGTGCTTCTATTTCTATGTAATGTTCCATATTGTCCTTACAGCTTGTATAACCTTCCCTGCCTGTGTGGTGCTTCTATTTCTATGTAATGTTCCATATTGTCCTTACAACTTGTATAACCTTCCCAGCCTGTGCGAGCTTCTATTTTCCTGTAATATTCCATATTGTCCTTACAGCTTGTTTAACCTTCCCAGCCTGTGCGGTGCTTCTAGTTCTATGTTACTGTAATGTTCCATATTGTCCTTACAGCTTGTATAACCTTCCCAGCCTGTGCGGTGCTTCTATATCCATGTAATGTTCAATATTGTCCTTACAGCTTGTATGACCTTCCCAGCCTGTGCGGTGCTTCTATTTCTATGTAATGTTCCATATTGTCCTTACAGCTTGTATAACCTTCCCAGCCTGTGCAGTGCTTCTTTGTCCCTGTAATGTTCCATATTGTCCGTACAGCTTGTGTAACCTTCCCAGCCTGGGCAGTGCTTCTATTTCCCTGTAATGTTCGATATTGTCCTTACAGCTTGTATAACCTTCCCAGCCTGTGCGATGCTTCTATTTCTATGTAATGTTCCATATTGTCCTTACAGCTTGTATAACCTTCCCAGCCTGTGCGGTGCTTCTATTTCTATGTAATGTTCCATATTGTCCTTACAGCTTGTATAACCTTCCCAGCCTGTGCGGTGCTTCTATTTCCCTGTAATGTTCCATATTGTCCTTACAGCTTGTATAACCTTCCCAGCCTTGTGCGGTGCTTCTATTTCCCTGTTATGTTCCATATTGTCCTTACAGCTTGTATAACCTTCCCTGCCTGTGCGGTGCTTCTATTTCCCTGTAATGTTCTATATTGTCCTTACAGCTTGTATTACCTTCCCAGCCTGTGCGGTGCTTCTATTTCTATGTAAAGTTCCATATTGTCCTTACAGCTTGTATAACCTTCCCAGCCTGTGCGGTGCTTCTATTTCCCTGTAATGTTCCATATTGTCCTTACAGCTTGTATAACCTTCCCAGCCTGTGCGGTGCTTCTATTTCCCTGTAATGTTCTATATTGTCCTTACAGCTTGTATAACCTTCCCAGCCTGTGCGGTGCTTCTATTTCCCTGTAATGTTCTATATTGTCCTTACAGCTTGTATAACCTTCCCAGCCTGTGCGGTGCTTCTATTTCCCTGTAATGTTCCATATTGTCCTTACAGCTTGTATAACCTTCCCAGCCTGTGCGATGCTTCTATTTCCCTGTAATGTTACATATTGTTCTTACAGCTTGTATAACCTTCCCAGCCTGTGCGGTGCTTCTAGTTCTATGTTACTGTAATGTTCCATATTGTCCTTACAACTTGTATAACCTTTTCAGCCTGTGTAATGCTTCTATTTCCCTGTAATGTTCCATATAGTCCTTACAGCTTGTATAACCTTCCCAGCATGTGCGGTGCTTCTATTTCCCTGTAATGTTCCATATTGTCCTTACAGCTTGTATAACCTTCCCAGCCTGTGCGGTGCTTCTATTTCCATGTAATTTCCATATTGTCCTTACAGCTTGTATAACCTTCCCAGCCTGTGCGGTGCTTCTATTTCTATGTAATGTTCCATATAGTCCTTACAGCTTGTATAACCTGCCCAGCCTGGGCGCTGCTTCTATTTCCCTGTAATGTTCCATATTGTCCTACAGCACGTATTACCTGCCCAGCCTGCGTGCCGCCTCCCAGTTTGTGGCATCCATCAGCAGTTACCAGTACACCCGCAAGGCGTGGCGTCGAGAGGCCCTGGAACTCTTGCTGGACCCAGGATTCTTTCAGATGGACTTGGAAAGTATCAAATACTGGACCACCATCGTGGACAACCTCATTACACATGATAAAACAACGTATAAAGATCTCATGGGTAAACATGCTGGCATTTCATGGCCTTTACTTATTGTCCCCTACTGGTTTCACCGGAGGGGACTTATGGTTTGCACTCTGTCAGTCAGTCACACTTTTCTGGATCCTGCAATAACTTTAAAAGTTCTTAATATTTTTTCATAAAACGTCATTTCATTTTGTTCCTATGTCAAAAATTCTGGTTGCTATGGCAACAAATAGACTAGAAATACTGCTGAAAATGGTGGATGTCTGGATCCTGTGATAACTTTAAAAGTTCTTCATATTTTTTCATGAAACTTGAAACATGTATAGATGGCAATATGGACATTATACAAGTCATTTCATTTTGTTCCTACGTCAAAAATTCTGGTTGCTTTGGCAACAAATAAAAAATTTATAAAAATCTGACAATGGTGGAATTTCTGACAATGGTGGAGCCGGTAGGGGACATATATTGCTTGACAATAGTCTTGTTTTAAATTTGCATCATTGTGACGGTTTTTGTCTTTTTCTTCAAAGGATTCTAATCAATTTGCGTCTAATTAAATGTGATTAAATAATTTTTTCTCAACTCAAGAATTATTTGCCTTATCTATTTCTTGTCCAGCTTTTGTGTACATGGCACAGACTGGTTCTATATCTTTTCTGTTTCTTGTTCAGCTCGCGTGTCCATGGCACAGACTGGTTCTATATCTTATCTGTTTCTTCTTCAGCTCGTGTGTCCATGGCACAGACTGGTTCCATATCTTATCTGTTTCTTGTCCAGCTTTTGTGTACATGGCACAGACTGGTTCTATATCTTATCTGTGTCTTCTTCAGCCCGCGTGTCCATGGCACAGACTGGTTCTATATCTTATCTGTGTCTTCTTCAGCTCGCGTCTCCATGGCACAGACTCGTTCTATATCTTATGTGTTTCTTGTTCAGCTTGCGTGTACATTGAACAGACTTGTTCTATATCCTATCTGTTTCCTCTTCAGCTCGTGTGTCCATGGCACAGACTGGTTCTTTATCTTATCTGTTTCTTGTTCAGCTTGCGTGTACATTGCACTGACTGGTCCTTTATCTTATCTGTTTCTTGTTCAGCTCGCGTGTCCATGGCACAGACTGGTTCCCTGAGTCTGTTCACGAGTAGGGAGCAGGAGATAGACCTGAAGGCTGGTATGCTCAAGAGACTGGCATTCACCATCTTCTGCAGTGAGAGCGACCAGTACCAGAAAAACATTCCTGAAATACAAGGTCAGTATGTGTTCTTAATATTTCTATTGCACTTTGAATTAAGTTTAACCCATTTAGAAAAAAGGCCTTGGCAAACAGAGTAGACCCAGATCTGGGTCTGCGCTGTTTGCTTAAATGAATTTCTGTAAGAAATATTCTATATATAGAAATAAATATTCTAGACATCTCTTATATTGAAAATAAATTGATCCAATTTAGAAGGATGGGAGAGTCCACTAGGCATAAATGGGTTGAATCATTTCTGTCAGCATAAGGCTTTCAAAACATGGAAGGTAAAAAATAAGTTTTCAAAAACTCATAACAACACAGGTCACTTGTCTCATTTTATGAAATTTTTGGAACTTTTTCTTTTCCTTTGAATTTCCATCCAATTGCTAGTTTCCTACAACATTTTAAGACTTTTTATGCCCCTGGATTGAATGATTGGGTATATTGTTAACTTTGGTCATAACTTTTGCAATATTAAATAGCAACTTGATGTATCTCATAGAGCTGCACATTTTGAGTGGTGAAAGGTTAAAGTCATTCTTCCAGGTCAAAGGTCAAATATATGGCTTCAAAGCGGCGCAGTAGGGGGCATTGTGTTTTACACAGCTCTTGTCATTATATCTCATAGAATTTTGAAATTGTAGTAGACTACAGAGAATAAGTAATGGAGCTAAAATATCTTAAATCAGTTTACTGAAAAACTTCCAAAACCGAAATTTTGCAAGCTTAAATACCATTTTCTTTGTAGGTATGGCTTTATAAAATACAGTATTTGGTTAAATTATTCTCTGCTATCAATAATTGATTATTTTGTCTTAAAAATTGCTTTCCTGTCATTATGAAATGTATGTACAAAAATTGGCCTCTTCAAGATTTTTTTTGTAATTTTCAGATATTGGAGTTGTTTTTTTCTTTAAGATTGTACAGTTTTTAGTTCAATACTCATATTTATAATTTTATAGTATATATTAGCATAACCAGTTTCCAAAATAGCAATCGACTACAACAATTTCTTATTAGCTGGGTAAATTCCCAAATGGCTTCACAAAATCCTGAAAACATTTTAAACTGCAACAGTTTAATATTTAGATGGAATTTTATTAAAATTACAGTTATACAATTGCTGCAAATTCAAATTTGTCAGTTCAAGCTAAGTTGTTGTATCTTGTTAATTCAAAATATCTTTCTTTGCTATAAATAACAACGTTTTTTTTTCATTTCTTATTTTTAATGATACTATGTGTAGTGTTCTATGAAAATTGGGCAAAATGCATGTGCGAAAAGTGTCGTCCCAGATTAGCCTTTGCAGTTCGCACAGGCTAATCAGGGACGACTTTTTTCGCTTTAATGGGTTTTTTTATTTGAAGGAAGTCCCGTTTTACCTATAATCTAGTTTAAGTGGAAAATGTCGTCCCTGATTAGTCTGTGCGGACTGCAAAGGCTAATCTGGGACGACACTTTTCGCACATGCATTATGTTCCCAGAGAAGCTGGCAGAAAGCCTATGCGTGCCCGCTCCGTCTGTGATGGCCCAGGTGTTCCTGTGTTTCCGGGTGCTCATGCTGCGTGTCTCGCCACAGCACCTCACCTCCATGTGGCCAACCATCATCACTGAGCTGGTCAGCAGAATAATTGTATTTATAATATTAGAACTATCATAAACATGTTTATCTCTTTGTCACTCACACAAATAACAATAACACACTGGAAAATTGTTGAGTTACCAAAAAAAATTCTGGTTATGATGTTGAGAAGACAGTATAATTAATATTGTTTGAAGTCACCTAGTACTGCCAAACTGCAGATAGTTGCTATGTACCTCATTACTGATAATTTAAAACTATCATTTAAGTTTTACCGGTAGATATAATAATAGCTATTATACTATAAACATTGTATAATATCTTTAATATAATATCTTTTATATATCCTTCAATATAATATTGTATAATATCTTTAATATAATATCTTTTATATATCCTTTAATATAATATCTTTTTTTATCTAAGTCATCGTCAATTGATTTTTAGTAATAATTATTCCCCCACTAAACGAAGTTTAGGGGGGTATATAGGAGTGAGCTTGTCGGTTGGTCAGTCTGTCGGTCGGTCCGTCCGTGTCCGCTCTCAAATTCAAGTAGTTTTCATCCGATCTTCACCAAACTTGGTCAGAAGTTGTATCTAGATGATGCCTAGGCCAAGTTCGAACGTGGGCCTTGCCGGGTCAAAAACTAGGTCACGGGGTCACTTAGTGAGTTTTAAACATTCAGCATGTTGTCCGCTCTCTAATTCAAGTAGTTTTCATCAGAGCTTCACCAAACTTGGTCAGAAGTTGTATCTAGATGATGTCTAGGCCAAGTTTGAAAATAGGTCATGGCAGGTCAAAAACTAGGTCACAGGGTCACTTAGTGCGTTTTAAACATTGAGCATGGTGTCAGCTCTCAAATTCAAGTGGTTTTCATCTGATTTTCACCACACTCTGTTAGAAGTTGTATCTAGATAATGTGTAGGTCAAGTTCGAACATGGGCCATGCAGGGTTAAAAACCAGGCCACTGGGTCACTTAGTGCGTTTTTAACATTGAGCATGGTGTCTGCTGTTTTTTGTGAAGACAACATGCAAAATATTCTGTGTCAATGCGGCATGTGGGGGTATTCGTCACGTCTGTGACAAAGCTCTAGTTATCTATTGGATTCTAAATGTTATTCTAATCATATAAGTTGAACTGTGTTTTAATTATCCTGACAATCTTTCATTTAATGATGACATTATCGGGAAATCTCTATTTTCCTTAGATGTTATAGATGATTTTGTATTGCTATTGTTAATAGGAAGAAATTATTATTCATCACAAATGAGGCCACACAAAATCATGTGGAAAGCCAATCATGTAGGAAACTCATGGCTGTACTGGGTCTCACTATTAAGATTATACAATCAAACTTCAGACACCATTTTATTTTGAAAATCCATGAGCATTCAGAAAGTATTTGGTTGCTACATCGCACTCTTTTAAGGACATGTATTCTACTTGAAAAATACTCTACAATACCATACAATCAATCCAAATAACTTTATAAACTTTATTAAAATAAATTTACAAACCCATGTTTTCGTGATTGCCCAACATCTTACTTCTATGAGGCCAATCATCATCACTGAGCTGGTCAGCAGAATAATTTTATTTATGCCCCCCTTCGAAGAAGAGGGAGTATATTGTTTTGCACATGTCTGTCAGCCCGTCGGTCGGTCAGTCCGTTCTCACGAATGATACATTGTGCAACTTTTTTATGCCTAGATATACATTGTGTGTCTTAATTTCATTGTGCGACTAGTCGCACAATACATTTGCCCAAAGTTCGTCAAAATGTGTCTTGTGCAACTTTAAATCTTTCTGGAGAAGTCGCACAACGTTTTTGTCCAAACTGTGTCCAAAGGATGTCCATGTAAAACTGTCTATGCGATGGACGAGACCGTAACTTTTATTTTTGCATGTGTCCGTGAAAGTTTGAGCGTCTATATTTGAGGCAATCAGAAGCCTGTTTATAAAAAAGACGAGCCAATGAACACAAGGCTTTCTAATCGACGCATGCGCGTGCACCTGCGTTCTCCCGCGTGATGGACATGTGGCTTTTGTGTGTAGTGGGACTGTTTTAAACGTTGCAGAAACCAACATAACGGATTTATATTTTATAGAACCATATGTGAGGTAAGTTTCGTATGTTTTCTTTCTATATGTATAATCCATTTAGATGTTTTCTTTTTGTGAATGACTTATGGCACCCAGTTTAAGCAATGAAAATAAATAAGGTCATTTTGAAATGTTTTATTGGCCACACAGTGATCGGGAAATGCAATATTTACTTTGTGTCTCATTTTTTTTACATCCAATATGCCATAAGCACAACTAATTTTAAAAGAGTAAACGCACATTGCTTTCAATAGTTGTTAATAATTTCGCTGTTTTTTCACGCGCACCAGCTCGTCGTTAGCAACGTTAAAAAGACGCCGCCATTTTGCTTGTAAACAACTTTGCTGCAGCAAATTTTTTTTATATGGAAAAAAAGTAAAGCGGCGTTGCGGGGCGGCAGCCACCATAATGAAATTTTAATTAGATTAGACAAACTGTAAATGCCAAACTGGTCAAACCCGAATGCCAAAGTGGCATTTAATTACGATGCCGAAGTAACCAGGTGCCGAAGAAACTAGCTATCTGTCAATTGTAACCATTACCAGTGTGTCTTAAAATGTAGCTTTTCCAGGGAAACCATGTGTTGGCTGACTACATGTTTAAGTTTTACATCTTACGAGCAAATAAATGTGTATTGCTCAAGCAAAAACGTTGATCATTACACTGTTTTCAGTGAAACATATTATAGGATTTTCTTATTTTCTTTTAAAGATGCATTGGCGATTATAAAGATTGCATAAAATGTGAAGTTGGATATCTTTTATTTGAACAACATTAATTGAACATAAAGCTAAAACAATTTCCCCTTTTTCTTGAAAACAATGTTAAATTCCCCTACATGAGGGCCCCCGTCCCTTGAAATGTTATTAGGGTCGTGTAATGATATCTAGGTTAAGTTTAAATCTGGGTAAAGTTTGTCACCAGATGAACTATTAAAAAAATATGAGTTTATAAAACAAGAGGAACAGAACTGTTTAGTTTTCTTTGACAGTGTTCATTTTGTTTTTATGTGAGTAGCTGGTGCATTGCTGCTATATAATTTGCAGTTGAAAGTTATTACTTAAATACATATACATGTAAATATAAATTTTACATTCAATACAAACACACAATGCACTTGCATGTACATTTTGTTTGTAAATAATTCTGAGGTAAATGCAGGGCCTTTTTTCAGCCAAATTTACAGCCTTGATGGTCGACCAATGCAAAGAGAAAATATTATAGTTATTGTGTTTATCAAATGTTTAACTTTTATTGGAATATTCAATGCTGGTCTAAGTTTTGTGCATTTTCACACTATGATCAATGTAAAAAATAAAGATGGTGCAAATTGATAAATAAAATACTGAGTGAACTGTAATTTTTCCTAAGGATATAAAATTATCAGTTGGAAAGTAAAGCAGTCTTGTTGCTTTCTACAAATCAACATGTGTGGATAATACCACAGGATTGCAAATACGAACAATTCTTTCAAACTACTGATATTGAGCTGATTTTTAGCTCGGCTGTTTTTAGAGAAATACCGAGGTATTGTCATAGCCAGCTCTTTGTCCGCCGTCTGTCGTCCGTTTCGTGCTAAAACCTTGACATTTGTCTCTAAAGTCAAAGTGCTTCCACCTACACCTTTGAAACTTCATTTGTAGGTGCACCTTGAGGAGTTCTACACGCAACACCCATTTTTGGGGTCACTAGGTCAGAGGTCAAAGTTACTGTGACCTCTAAAAAAACAATTCCGACAATCTTTTATTCAAAACTGCACCCGCAGCCGAGCGTTGGCACTCGTTATGCGGTGCTCTTGTTTTAATTCCAGTGGTATGGGTAGTTTTACATTCCCTTGAAAAACGCCCTGAAATACTTTTATTGTGGGATTGTTTATTCATTATGTATTTGGTTTGTGCGTTTGGGTAGAGCCACCAACCTTCAGTAACTTCCCAAATTTTAGGGTAGGAGTGTCCCGCTGAGACTTCCAAAATGTGACCCAACTCTGATAAAGTAGACCCATTTTGATACAAGATTTTTTTAAAAGCAGACCCATTTGTATACGAAACTTTTGAGAAAGTGGACCCATTTCAATACAAGAATTTTGATAAACTGGACCCATTTCAGTACTAGAATTTGATAAAGTGGTCACATTTCATTCTAGAATTTTAATCTCTATCATATCAATATTGTATACTTATTGAATTATGCAAATATTTATGTTGTTTTGATATATAATAAAGAGCGTTCTTAAGTATGACTGGAAATTAATTTTTTTCTTAATTTGCTTTCAAAGCCTGTGATAACGATTTCATGATTCCACACATAATCAAAATTTTCTACAAAAAATATATAATTATCCATGATGTCACCATGGCAGAGTATTATTCCGTGTACACATGTAGCATAAAGTCGGTTATTTTGACAGTCGTCAAATTCCAACACAATTTTCATAAATCATTTTTCAGTAACTGCACTTTTCCCGGCACTTTTAGATTATGTAACGGATTTCGTCACTTAATTATGACGTATGTTAATATATGACGTCACAGTATCATCTTGTTCGATCAAGCAACATATAAAAACAGTCCTGTTTCTGCATCTTTCTCACTACTAATTGATACCCATTTATGTACAAGAATGACATTTATCATTCCCATTTTGATACTGATACTTTCAAATCTATATGCATTTATATACAAGCAAATTTCTGATTTCATTACCCATATCTATACTTAGATGCTCAAAACCATACCCATATTTATAATTTTAGTCGAAAAACACACCCCAAAAAATCGGCACACCCCTGTATACCGTATATAGGAAGTTAACCCCCCGGGTCTGGAGTGCACCTAATTACGTTCAGAGTTATTCATTATTCAAAGATTGAAGGGAGGTATATAGGAGTTGGCTTTAGATTGTCCGTGTTAAGTTTCCAAAATATAAATTGGCGTCTGATATTATTTTACACTTATACTTGATTTCAACAATAACTCACTTGATGATCAGTACAGTGACACACGTTATGGACATGACAGTTACTTAGATTATTAAAATTAAAGTCACACAATTTATGGACATGACAGTCACTTAGGTTATGGACGCTAAAGTCACACGTCACACCTGCGTTATGGACATGACAGTTACCCAGTTTAATAAAATTAAAGTCACACAATTAATGGACATAATAGTCACTTAGGTTATGGGCGTTAAAGTCACACACGTTATGGACATGGCAGTTTAATAAAATTAAAGTCACACAATTTATGGACATGACAGTCACACAACTTATGGACATTACAGTTACTTAGATTATTAACATTAAAGTCACAAAATTTATGGACATTACAGTCACTTAGGTAATGGACGTTAAAGTCATACAAGTTATAGACATAACAGTTTCTTAGTTTTAGAAAAATTTAAGTCACACAATTTATGGACATGACAGTCACTTAGATTATGGACAATTAAGTCACACAACTTATGGACATGAAAGTGGCACAACTTCAGTCATTACAGTTTCTTAAATTATTATGCTCCCCTTCGAAGAAGTGGGGGTATATTGCTTTGCTCATGTCGGTCTGTCGGTCGGTCTGTCGGTCGGTCTGTCGGTCGGTCTGTCGGTCGGTCTGTCTGTCCGTCCACCAGGTGGTTATCAGACGATAACTCAAGAACGCTTGGGCCTAGGATCATGAAACTTCATAGGTACATTGATCATGACTCACAGATGACCCCTATTGATTTTGAGGTCACTAGGTCAAAGGTCAAGGTCACGGTGACCAGAAATAGTAAAATGGTTTTTGAATGATATCTCAAGAACGCATACGCCAAGGATCATGAAACTTCATGGGTAGATTGATCATGACTTGCAGATGACCCCTATTGATTTTGAGGTCACTAGGTCAAAGGTCAAGGTCACGGTGACCCGAAATAGTAAAATGGTTTCCGGATGATAACTCAAGAACGCATACGCCTAGGATCATGAAACTTCATGGGAAGATTGATCATGACTCGCAGATGACCCCTATTGATTTTGAGGTCACTAGGTCAAAGGTCAAGGTCATGAAATAGTAAAATGGTTTCCGGATGATAACTCAAGAACGCTTTTGCCTAGGATCATGACAATTCATAGGTACATTGATCGTGACCCGCAGATGACCCCAAATGATTTTCAGGTCACTAGGTCAAAGGTCAAGGTCACAGTGACAAAAATCGTATTCACACAATGGCTGCCACTACAACGGACAGCCCATATGGGGGGCATGCATGTTTTACAAACAGCCCTTGTTAACATTAAAGTCACACAATTTATGGACATAACAGTCCCTTAGGTTATGGACAATTAAGTCACACAACTTACGGACATTACAGTGACACAACTTACGGTCATTACAGTTACTTAGATTATTAACATAAAAGTCACACAATTTATGGACATGACAGTCCCTTAGGTTATGGACAATTAAGTCACACAACTTACAGACATTACAGTGACACAACTTACGGTCATTACAGTTACTTAGATTATTAACATTAAAGTCACACAATTTATAGACATGACAGTCACTTAGGTTATGGATGTTAAAGTCACACAAATTAAGGACATTCCAGTTACATAGTTTAATAAAATTAAAGTCCCGCAATCTATGGACATGACAGCCACTTAGGTTATGGACAATAAAGTCACACAACTTACGGACATTACAGTCACACAAGTAAGGAACATGTCAGTTACTAAGTTTATTAATATTAAAGTCACACACTTTATTGACATGACAGTCCCTTAGGTTATGGACAATTAAGTCACACAACTTGCGGACATTACAGTGACACAGCTTACGGTCATTACAGTTACTTAGATTATTAACATTAAAGTCACACAATTTATGGACATGACAGTCACATAGGTTATGGACAATTAAGTCACACAACTTATGGACATTACAGTGACACAACTTACGGTCATTACAGTTACTTAGATTATTAACATTAAAGTCACACAATTTATGGACATGACAGTCACTAAGGTGATGTACATTAAAGTCACACAAATTATGGACATGCCAGTTACATGGTTTGATAAAGTTAAAGTCACACAATTTATGGACATGACAGCCACTTAGGTTATGGACAATTAAGTCACACAACTTACGGACATTTCAGTCACACAAGTTAGGGACATGTCAGTTACTTAGTTTATTAATATTAAAGTTACACAATTTATAGACACGACAGTCACTTAGGTTATGGACGTTAAAGTTACACTAGTTATGGACATGACAGTTTCATAGTTTAAAAATTAAAGTCACGCAATTTATGGACATGACAGTCACTTATGTTATGGACAAATAAGTCACACAACTTATGGACATGACAGTCACACAAGTTATGGACATTCCAGTTAATTAGATTATTAATATTAAAGTCACACAATTTATGGACATGACAGTCACTTATGTTATGGACAATTAAATCACACTACTTAGGGACATGACAGTCACACAAGTTATGGACATGACAGTTACTTAGATTATTGACATTAAAGTCACACAATTTATGGACTTGGCAGTCACTAAGGTTATGGACAGTTAAGTCACACAACTTTTGGACATTATAGTCACACAAGTTATGGACATGACAGTTGCTAGATTGTTATTAAAGACACATTAGCAATAGGGATACAAAATACACTAGTGATGTAGTTCATATACACAAATCATGCCTATTAATGACACAAAAAGTAATATAATCAAATTAAAAAAAATCATTTCAGTGGCTTTACAGAAACAACCAAAGAACTAGGAGGCCTTCGTAAATGATGGAGAGTTTGCACTGAAGGAGCGGTTCTTAAAGGTATAAAAACATAAACTTTTGTTGATACATTAATATTTATGTTACTTGCCTTTTAAATATGTTCAGTATTACAAACTGACTAAAATAAATTGAAAATCCACAACATTTACTGCAAAGTAACACGTTTTTAAACTATTCATTTTTCTTTGATTTCAATTCAAAATGTGTGTACAAACATATTAACAATTTTGGCTTTACCTATACACATAATGTTTGTGTATGTGATTATTTTCACCTTTTCTGTGTTTTTGATTTTATAATTCATTAGTCTGCACATCATTGACCGAAACGCTGGCATTTTATTATTTTTTGTTAATGATTTTATCCCTTCAAATCAGGATGTAGGTCAAGATACATCACCCACAGCCAGTAAATAGGTGTGCTCATCATCAGGTCAAGATACATCGCCCACAGCTGGTCAAGAGGTGTGCTCATCAGGAAGTCAAGATTCATCACCCACAGCCAGTCAAGAGGTTCGGTCTTCAGCACGTAAAGAAACATCACCCACAGTCAGTCAAGAGGTTTGGCCATCAGAACGTCAAGATACATTACCCACAGCCAGTCAAGAGGTTTGCTCATCGGCAGGTCAAGATACATCACCCACAGCTAGTCAAGAGGTTTGGCCATCAGCACATAAAGATACATTCCCTACAGCCAGTCAAGAGGATTGCTCATCAGAACGTCAAGATACATCACACACAGTCAGTCAGGAGGTGAACCTTAGGAAATAACTGCAACATTGAGCCAGGTAAAGATTATATCTCGTACTTTGTGGGTTTGAAACTCATTTAAATTTAACAGTGGATTATTATGCCCGGCCTCGGATCGAAGGATCGGGGGTATATTGTTTTTCGCCTGTCTGTCTGTCATTCTGTTGAATACTTTAACCTTGGTTAAACTTTTGCAATAATGAATAACTTTTGTAATATTGAAGATAACAACTTGATCAAATATATGGCTTCAAAGTGTCGTTGAAACTTTAACCTTGGTCATATCTTTTGAAATATTGAAGATGGCAACTTGATATTTGGCATGCATGTGTATCTCATAGAGCTCAGGGGTTTTTATCTGATTTGGGGAAAGGGCCTGGCCTTTTTTGAGGGGAAAAAAATCGCGCAAAATGCCGGATTTTTGGGGAAAAAATCACGCGAAACGGCTGATTTTGGGGAAAATAAGGAAAGTCTTAAATAATCAATATAACATATTTTGCTGTTTTTAAAACAAAATCAAGGCAACAGATAATTTAATTATGCAATATGTTATATTTTCTACATTGGATCAGGTTAACTTATGTATTAAAAGAAAAAAAAAAAAAAAAAAAAAAAAAAAAACAATTTTTTTTTTTTTTTTTTTTTTTAGGGAAAAAAAATGAAGTCTGGGGGAAAATTTACCTGCTGAGGTGAAAAAAAAATCTGAGGGGAAAGGGCCCCCGATTTTCGGCGGGTCCCAAAGAAGGAAAAAAAGCCCTGGAGCTGCACATTTTGAGTGATGAAAGGTCAAGGTCATCCTTCCAGGTCAAATGTCAAATATATGGCCTCAAAGCGGCGCAATAGGGGTCATTGTGTTTCTGACAAACACATATTTTGTTAATTTTATTTTTTAAGCACAATACACAATTTCTTAGACTTATGAATGCAGGAACTTTTCTTTTAAGCCAGAATGATTTTTCACCTTCTCATATTAAATGAAGTACACAATAACAAGCCTTCCTATCAGTCCAAAAAGTAATGAGAACCAAAGTGCAGTTCATTAAACAATGATTGATGATAGCCACCTGGGTCATACAACGAGAGTGCGCTTGGACCACTACAGGCAAATGTCTGGCTTCATTGAAAGAGTCAAAATCAGCAAAGTATTGCTGATGCAAGACATGGACCTTACAGAAAAGTTTGTAGGAAAGAGCCTTGATGAAATTGGGAGCATTCCTTTTGAAGGTATTTTTGATGATTTTTAGCTCTACTGTTTTCGGAGAAAACCCTAGTTATTGTCACAGCCAGCTCGTTGTCGGCGTCTGCTGTCTACCGTCCGCCTGGTGCTAAAACCTTGACAATTTGCTCTATTATCAAAGTGCTTCCACCTACAACTTTAAAACTTCATATTTAGATGCACCTTGCTGAGTTTTACATGCCACACCCATTTTTGGGTGAAAAGGCCAAAGGTCAAGGTCACTGTGACCTTGAAAAAAATTAAAATCTGACAAGCTTTCATTTATTCAATACTGCATCCGCAGCCGAGCGTTGGCACCCGTTATGCGGTGATCTTGCTTTAATCAATAATAATTAAATTAGATTCAGTGTTCTCATGGTATAAAAATTATAAACTAAAAGCACATTTAACTATTTAATATAATGATTGAATAATAAAAGTTTTGTAAGTACCAGATTTAGCAGTTAAATGCAAAATGTTAATGTTTTTCTAGGACAACACATGTTTGTGTATATTTTTCTTTCATAAACATCTTATATCTAATATATATATATAAATTTTCTTAGCACTGATTTTGACTATTTGTTGATGATTAAGTGATTTGATATTGGTCTCAACTGTAATTTTTCCGAGGGCAGTCGTATTCGCCCAAGGCAGAGGGCCAATAAGACTGACCCGAGGAAAAATAACAGGGCCAATATTAAACACTTACTTATTAATGATGTTATTTAATATATATCTACATGTATGTATAACATTTCACATTTACTTTCTTATTTAATACTAGAATAGATTCAGACTGACTTAAAACAAAATAGCATTTCCCGGAGTTTCTTGCTGAAATCTATATTATTGTTTGGACCTACCTTATCAGCCAATCAAATTATTAAATTTGCAGGCTGTATATCTATATCCCTTTTCAACCCATAGTGGCCCTGCTATAATGTAGACTGTTGTTTTATTGTACATGGCAGATGCTTGATTATGAAATTGATGAAAATCCGATAAATATGTAGGTGCATTTACTGTTAACAGTACACATTGTAAACAGTTGATGAATGTTTTCAGACATTTTAACATGGTCCAGAGACATGTGGTAATGAAAATAGAGCAGAAAGTCAAGCAGAAGTCGATGCTAAGCACAAAAGTCTTGATGCCCCAGATGGCTATGGGTAAGTTAAATTAAAAAAAATTGAAACAATGTACTTTAATATCCCCATTGGAGATCAATGTTTTTTAGCTGAGTTGCGCTTTCCAGTGTTTTTACTTTTCTTACTTTTTCGAATGGCTTTCTAAAATCTCAGTACTATTTTTCAGCGCACCTGATTACAAAATGCTCATTGTGAGCATAGAGAAAACTCCTTTTCTGATAGAGCAAGAACTAGGGCTTAGATATTTGATGTGAATCTTGTCTATTAGACAATAGGTTGCGTTTTGGTCATGTATTGGAAATTTATGCAGAACAAGCTCATCTGAGAAGACCAAAATAGCAGAATCTTCAGTGTCCTTTTGATTTAATTATTGCCACTGTAGTGTGTGTTGTCAGAAATAAGGACTATACATTTTGTAATAAGTTTTGAATTAGTGTTGCTTGCTTCTATTTGAATAATATTCTTTGTAACTTTTTCAGAAGCATGGACGAAGATGACCACACTATATCAAACGGGGATGAAGAGGAATTTGAGGGAAAGAGAAAAAGGAAGCCCCCCCCCCAAAAAGGCTGCAAACGTCAGAAATTCACAGAGGTAGAAACGGAGGAAATAAAAACTTACTTTAGTGAATATCTAAAAAGTGGAATTTGTCCGCGGAAACAGCAGGTTGAAGATGCCAAACAGAAAAGTTGTAAGAAAACTGGGCAAATATGGAAAAGGTCAAACGACAAGATAATTAAGAAAATTAGTGCAATGAATCATAAGAAAAAATAAAAACATGTTGTTTACTACCAGTACTCGGATAGAACATTATAAGAATACCTTCAAGGGACATTGAAAAGTTCATGCAACAGTGACTTGGCAAATATGGGTGATGTTTGTATGCAAGTGGTAATTTTTGTGTGTGAATTTTATTTGTTGAATTGAACTTTACTATGTATATGTCTAAAGGTGGAACGAATCTGGTATATTATCAAACGTTAAAAATGCTAATACAAAAGCTTAGATACAATATTTTCCGTTTTGCTTCATCGATGCTTTTGGAATGTACCTTATTTATTTTCTTATGTACCTGATTTCAGTTTACAAATAATATAAGTAAAGTTTAAGGTATATAATAAAAACACATGTTATGAACATAAGGTCACAAATGAATTTTAGAAGCAAGCTCTATTTGTAACTACTTAGGAAGAAACATTTTTCCAAATAGATTCTTTTTTCTCCTGTGGTTTTTCTCAGATTCACAACTTTTGTTATTTAAAAAAAAGAGATTGTGTGTCCTTTCCAAAAGTTGCTTATAATATGTAACTTAAGCTGCCATATGTATGGTCCAAACTTGAAGAAAATGTTTTGGCAAGACCAATATGGAATCTGGGTCATGTGGGTCCAAAAGCTAGAATGTGTGCAAAAATTTACAAAAATAATTGTAAATATGCTTGAAGACACATTTTTGATCCATTTTTTTTTCAAGATAATATCAAGTTTGACAAATCTTGAGGAAACTTTGTAAGAGTTGTCTAGACATTTTTAGTTTGAAATTGTTAGTTCAAAATACATATGCACACACCCTAAGCATGTTTTTTTGTTATACAGTTACTGGTTTGTAATATTTAAAAAGGACGAGGCAGTTGAATAAAACACTGACAATTAGTTTTTTCTGATGGGAATGTTTACCAGTATGATTGGAATAATTTGTGTCATGCCACTGGGATTGAGCTCGATATAGTTGCCACAATTGCACTTGTGTGTCTTTATGTACGTTGGTTTAGGTTTTGGGTCAGGATTGCTTGTCCAGGCTGTATCGCCCTTATGCATTGACAATTTGTTTTTAAATAACTTGGTATAATTGTTAAACACCATGAGCCGGTGTGCAACACAAAAGATCCAGGTCTCTAGCTCAAAGGTCAAGGTCACACTTCAAATAACGTCAAATATAGATCCATTGTATGGGTTCTGCGAATTTGACAGTCCCACTACATACAAAAAACACACATGTCCAACACACGGGTGTACGTTAATGCGGCGATTAGAAAGCCTGGTGTTTATTGGCTTGTCGTTTTCATAAACAGGCTTCTGATTGCCTCAAATATAGTCGCTCAAGTCGATATAAGAGTTCAAAGGTCAAAAATTAGCATTATACACCTTGTCCAGTCTGTATCTCCCTTATGCATTGACACTTTTTTTTAAATAACTTGGCATAATTGTTCAACACCATGAGCCGGTGTGCAACACGAAAGATCCAGGTCTCTAGCTCAAAGGTCAAGGTCACACTTCAAATATCGTCAAATATAAATCTGTTGTATGGGTTCTGCGAGTTTGAAAGTCCCACTACACAAAAAAGCCACATGTCCAACACGCGGGTGTACGCGCATGCGTCGATTAGAAAGCTTGGTGTTCATTGGCTCGTCGTTTTCATAAACAGGCTTCTGATTGCCTCAGATATCGTCGCTCAAGTCGATATAAGAGTTAAAAGGTCAAAAATTAACATTATACACCTTGTCCGGTCTGTATCTCCCTTATGCACTGACACTTTAAAAAAAAATAACTTTGCATAATTGTTAAACACCATGAGCCAGTGTGCATCACGAAAGATCCAGGTCTCAAGCTCAAAGGTCAAGGTCACACTTCAAATACCGTCAAATATAAATCCGTTGAATGGGTTCTGCAAGTTTGACAGTCCCACTACACAAAAAAGCCACATGGTCCAACACGCGGGTGTACGCGCTTGTGTCTGTTAAAAAGCCTGGTGTTCATTGGCTTGTCGTTTTCATTAACAGGCTTCTGATTGCCTCAGATATAGTCGCTCAAGTCGATATATGAGTTCAAAGGTCAAAAATTAGCATTATACACATTGTCCGGTCTGTATCTCCCTTATGCATTGACACTTTTTTTAAACAAATAATTTTTGTTGGTTTTTGTCAGGTTTTTTTAATTATTAATTGTGTCTGTGTGCAAACCGGATACCAACTTTGCTTTATTGACACTGGGCTTGACAGGCATCTAGTTCTGAAGTTCATGTCACGTGTGTGTATAGGTAAATGGAGATATATTTTATACATATTAACTGTCTACACATGTTGTAGATAGGATTTATACTGAGTCTGTAGAAGAATACGACATTCAATTTCAATATTTGTTTGACTTTCCCTAGGTGTCATTAAGCTCAACTTTTCAAAGAAAATGAGAGCTATTGTACCCACCGCGGCATTTGCTGTGGTATTTTTTTTTATAAATCACAAATAACTCTGGGAAAATGTTATTTGTATTTGTCAATGTTAGTTTTTCATTACAAAAGCATAAATTACAAAACTTCAATGTACTGAAAAGTACGTGTGATCTGAGATTATACTCTGTAATAACTTGAACATATTGAAAATAAACATGTGATCTGAGCAAATATGTGACAAGTATTCAGAAAAAGTTGACCAGCGCTGTCCTCAGACAGCCCTCGTTTTTAATTCTTTTATTTTGTTCCATTTAGTTCTGCAGCAGTAAAATCCATTTGCGAACATAGTTAAATCTGATATTTACTAATCTTTACACTCTTCCTACAGAGACGGATATTTTAGTTTAAGAATAAGGTCATATTTTTTTCAGTAACATTTTAATTATATCTTTCTTTGATGACCCACAATAATTTATGTTAGGTTCATATTAGTGACATCCCACAACCATTTTGTTAATCTTATGCTATTAAAGTTTGTCCAGTATGCCTGCATGTTGTCATTTACTGGTTTGCAACATTGTTTTGAATAGACCAATGATGCACATTACTTTTGACCATTTTATCTTGCAGGCAAAATATCCACTCTATGTCTTTACATACACCTGAAAAATAAAAAATGTGTAGTTTTAAGTCATGTTGTGTAAATGTACCTGAATGTATGTTGAATTGGTAGGTAACCATGGTCTTGGTGTGCGATGCTTTGGTTTTGTATGGCTAAAGTGAGAAAGAGAAGAAATTAAATTATGAAATGTTGCCATTTTTAATGTGTGAATCCAGTTAGTTGTTGTTAAGCGCAATTTGATGCACAATGCGGATCATTTCATTTATAATATTTTTGACATGATAAAGGAAACTTATGTCAATATTCCTTTTGCTTAAGTTTTGGGGAAAGTGATTACAATGGTTGAACTTTTCTACATAATCAAAGAATAAGTGTTTTATTGTTTCTTTAGAGCACTAGCATAGATTGCAAATACTTGATTGTATTACCGGTAGTTTACATTTATAAAAGTATGCATTCGTGACAGTTATTTGATACAATATGTTTTTATTGAACATATCTAACATATGTGTCATTTGTGGTGTTTGTGTTAAATACATAGTTTTTCAGTGGAGTTGTAACTCTTTATGTGACATAAAATGATCCCACAATTTATTTGGATGAAAAGACACATAGTGAAATAGACACAGAAGTTTGAAAAACACACAATGTATCATTCGTTAGAAACAAAAATAGAAAGACCCACAATACGATTTTGATAGTCCCACAAATTATTAGACACACAATGTATCATTCGTGGGTCCGTCCGTCCGTCTGTCCTTCCGTCCTTCCGTCACACTTTGTGTTTAGGTTTCGAAAAATGCTCATAACTTTTATGTCCCTTGAGATATAACCTTCATATTTAGTATGCATGTGTATATGGACAAGGCCTTTCCGAACGCACAAAAAGTTTGACCCCTGTGACCTTGACCTTGAACTAAGAGTCTGCGTTTAGGTTTCAAAATCTGCGTTTAGGTTTCGAAAAATGCTCATAACTTCTATCAAAGCATTTATAGGGGGCATATGTCATCCTACGGTGACAGCTCTTGTTTGCACTATAAAACTTAAAAATAATCGCCTTTGTCGCAACGGACGTACAAGTATAGAAATCCTACTTTCGGTTTTAAAATTAAAAAAATAAATAATAAATTACTTGCTAACTAGGCTATAGATTTAATGACAATTTTGCACACTTTCAAATTGCATCTATATGTATTGGTTAACATGTACTTCATTTCAAGGTGTGTGGCTTTAAGGATTTTAGTAATTTGATGGGTAATTATTCATCAAAAGTGATTTTTGTGTGCATAAACAGTTATTATGACTTATTATTTATTAAAGATCTTTGCTAAAATAATATACAAACAAGACTTAACATATCGGCCATTATTACTGATGAATATGGTTATCATGATAGTATTAATAAATATTACATACGGTTATCCAGATACAGATTCTTGCATTCATTTACATCGCAACTAAACAAATGGTTTCCGCTCAATTACTCGATTGCAACAAATTTGTTTTCAATGGACGTAATTCTTTTAAGTTCGTCTTGTAGATGGTATTCTTAAAATATAGCAATAATGGAGTCCCAATATTCGCTTTTGCCAATAACAGAATTGTTTTACGAACATTATTTGTTGTTGTTCCTAAAAACGTTTTTTTACGTAAATCACTAAAAAAGGTGTAAGCAATGTTCTTGGAAGAAAATTTAAGAAAAAACTTTCTAAATGAAAAATTGAAAGAATTACGACTATATTAAATATCTATTTCGTCTGCCCAAAATCAGGTAGATCTAAGGCTTGGAAAATGACAGCCGTTTCCCCTGTGATTTTGATATGCAGTTTGGTATGTGATATATTCGGATAACCATATAGTTCGGCAATACACTCCTTGTGTGCTCAGCGTTCCGATATTTGAACAAACAAAAAGTCATTTTAAAATAGCATATATATTTATAATTTTGCGCTGTTAAATAATGCACTACCTTCAACAGTTTGGCGTCCTAACAAAATGTAACTATATAAAAAGATCCAGGGTTTTGTATGCTGGAATTAAATCAGAATTAATTAACTGCCATAAAAATTGTATAGGGTGTATTGATGAAATTTGGTAATGTCCTCGTAAACAGTTTACCTGATATGTATTCCCGGTATTGCATGCTTCTGCATGTGTGCTCTGTTTACTAGCCATACCTTGTAAAGGCCTGTAAATCAAGTATTACGGTATGTGCACAAACACATAACATGTCTCGAAAACCGAAACTATGTCTACATGCCATTGAATACTAAATTAGATTTTACCTTTCGATAAACACCCATTATGATCAATCCTTATAACCTGCGGCCTATCCCGGATCTATTAGCTTTCTACAAATTATATGACACGATATATATATATTATTTTTGGGGGATTAAAACTCCAGGGATATAATAGCTGTATTTACACACGGATACATGCTGGTCGATGCTAATAGACTTAACCATATGCGATTGCATTCATGTGTATATGTCTAATATGATATGTGTTTGTGTCATACTTAAAAATTGACCGATTGCTGAACATAATGTTGTGTTTTTATTGTAAATAAAGGCGGACTTGTTGCATCCTTTGACATACTTACGAATTGCAAATAAAACTGGAAGAACAATTTGCCGTTGAAATATTATGAAATATTTGTGCGGTAAATACAACATATGTATTCAGATGTATAAGATTGCTCGCTCTCCTTAATCTGGCTTATAGTGTTGTCCCTACTTGAAACGTATTTTGGAAATATTTTGAGGAACAAGGTTTTATTTTCTTCTAGTAATATAATTATTGATGTTCGTGATTAACAATTAAAATTTAAACTACATACACACCTTTAATTATATCATACGAAGCGATTTTTATGCTTTCCAAACATGTTATTTTAATTATTAGCCGTTGCATTACAATGCAATATTTAGGCGATGTTTTCACACTGTTTATGTGTTTGAGGGCGTTAAATTAAAGGGAACGTGCTCATTCTGAACACTACCATCTGAATAATGTACCTGGATGTGTACTTCTTAACTATCTCATCGAGTAAAAAGTATGTAGTGTTAAATCGTAGCGCTAAACACAGCGAAGCCATACAATGCTTGCGAATTATCAACTTTCATGTTTGGCAGTAGGCTGCTCCTTATTGGCAAGTGTCCAAATCTTACATGCTTCGCAACAGGTAAACAGAACCTATTCAGATACAGGTTACTCCCGTAGTCGTTAAACTTTAGAATTGTAATTCAATCACATGCTATAAATGGACAATAACTCGCTGGCGTATTATTAATGACATGCCTTTTAATTTAGATACGTACTTCTAGCCTTTGTTCACACTATCAGAAATGAGCTGGCGCATACAAGGGAAACATTATACTCAAGGATAAAATATTACTTGGCTTTAAAATTAAACGTTAACAAAATCCAAACTTTGTTTATGAAAGGACATTTGTAAACGCAATTCAACCGTACCTATAATGCAAAATATATCTGTTTAAACAGCTTGCATTAGTTTACAATACATTAATAACACATTATGAGAGAGCAAAACGTCCCATTTCTACCTCTTGAGGTACACAAACATGTTTTTTTAATAAATATCAAAGTCTTCTGTGTTTAACGGTAATGTTAAAACAGGAGTATTACTGAGATGGTGCATACATACATGTAGATTGTATGTGTGGGTTTAAGTAGTGTATTGCTTGTTTTTCATGAGGAAACAAAAATATTATTTTTTCTCAGTGGCGCAGCTATGAGTAAAAAAGCTTTTTTCCTATGAGCGAAAATGAATAAAGTCAACAATCTATAGAAACCAATATTTAAAAAATACCTGTTTAATGCTTGTCAGCTGTGTATTTATATTTTTAAAAATTTTAATTTGATACTTTTGCGAGAATGATAGTGTCATTACGTCAAAATAATTTCGTCATTTTACAGTGTACCAGTTGACAATATTGATAATGTTCACCGTCATCTTTGGTATTTGAAACAATTAATTGATGATATTTCTCATTAAACCACATGAGATAATTACAATATCAGTTATTAAGTTGTATGAGTTTACATAAAATGACAATTCGAAAATAACACGCTCTGTGTTTGATAAAAAACAATTGTACCGTACAATGGTGCTTAAAGTAAATTTGTGCGATAGTTTTAACCGCCCAAATCAAGTAATGTGAACTGTACATATAGAATTGTACCTGACAATTAACTCTGCACTCTGGGGGTTGGGGTATTGAAGATTATCCTTGAATTAAAGTACCGGACATGAGCTTGTGTTCGCTGTTTTGCTTTACACAGGCGATTGGTTATTAGTTAAAGTCACACAAGTCAAATGTTAGTATACATAACGACTTCTACAAGCTATAGCTACCTGATTTATTAAAGGATACAAACTATTTTGAAACACATGTAAACACTTTAAATGTTAGATGCTTAATACTAAAACCACGTATCTGCCATTAATGTGAATATCCTAATATGGCAACACAATTTCATTGTAAAAAGGTGATCGACCGAATAGTGTATCCATATAATAATGCAAACAATCAAATTAATTAGGCAGAGATATTAATTGATATTAGATTATGGGTTCAACATAAAACGCAGATAGCTATCATCAGTTTAAGTTCCTATTTAAAGCTCAAATGTTGAAGACAAAACTATATGTAAACACAGGGCGTTTATGGCCTGTAATTCCCACTATTTTATTTAAAAAAAATATATATCAATATGTGTCACACCGTAACCTAGCATGGACGTGTGCATTACCCAATTATGCTCAGCTGGCTGACTCTTAAGACAAGGTCATATAAAGTTCAAAAGATAGCACCTTATTAAAGTCCCAGTTCATAGCTACATGTATATAAAATTTATATTAATAGGGCACTACGATCTATGAATGACATTAAAAGGTGTTCTCATACAAACTAAATTGTAATAAAGTTATTCAATTATTACAATCGCTTGAAAAACTGAATTGTTACTAGACTTGCGACACCTTAAGGGTTTCGCGGGATGGAATGAGTGGAGAGATCAAATCAAATTGAAAATCGATTCTTTCTAAAAAAAACAATTGGTACGAAAAAAATATGTAGGCAGTGGGTACGAAAAAAAATAATTTGGGTACGAAAACAAATTTGAGTACGAAAAAAAAGGGTAAGAACAAAATAAAGGTACGAAAGCTATTTGGGTACGAATAAAAAATTAGGTACAAACATATTTGTGTACGAAATCAATTTGAGTACGAACAAATGGGTACAAAAAAATTTGGGTACGAACAAATTTGTGTACGAAAAAATAATGGGTACGAACATAATATGGGCAGGAAAAAAAACTAATTTGGTTACGAAAACAAATAAGAGTACGAAAAAATAAAGGAAACGAAAAAAATAGGGTACAAAAAACTATTTGGGTACGAAAAAAATGGGTACAAATAAAAATTTGGGTACGAAAAAATCTGGGTACGAAACAAATTTGGGTACTAAAAAATTGGTTTGATTTTTTTTAATTGGGTACGAAAAAAATGGGTAAAAAAAAAATTGGGTACGAACAAATTTGGGTACGAAATAGAATGGTACGAAAAAAAATGGGTACGAACAAATTTGGGTACGAAAAACATTTGGGTACGAAAAAAATGGGTACGAACAAAAAATTGGGTACGAAAACAATTGGGAACAAAAAACATTTGGGTACGAAAAAAATGGGTTCGAAAAAAAACAAATTTGGAACGAAAAAAATTTAGTACGAACACAAATTTAGGTACGAAAAAAATGGGTACAAAAAAATTGGGTACGAAAAAAATTGGGTACGAAAAAAATGGGTACGAAAAAAATTGGGTACACAAAAAATTGGATACGAAAAATTTGGGTACGAAAAACATTTGGGTACGAAAATAATGGGTACGAATTTTTTTTTGGGTACGAACAAATTTGTGTACGAAAAACATTTGGGTACGAAAAAAAATGATTACGAAAATCGAAAAATTGGGGTATGAAAAATCTAATTTGAATTGTCTAGCCCATGAATTGTCTCCTGGGGGTGAATTGTCTTGGGGTTGTTATTAAAGCTACATGTACTTCCGGCCAAGCCACGTGTTAATAGCGATTGCGCAATAAAAAACACCACTTTTTCGTGATTTAATCAAAAACTAGATTTTTCCAAGTTATAACGAATACGTCAACAGGTACATCGCGTAGATCGCGTTATATGTACAGTTAATGGAAATTTTCAAAGGGCCATACATTGTAACTCTGTGAAAAATCATCCGACCAGAACCGGCTGATAATATGCATGTCTCTTCTTGGTAGTGAAGCTTCCCATTAAGTTTAATTGAATTCCAGTCATTAGTTGCTGAGAAATAGCCCAGACAAAAATTGTGCACGGACGGACAAACAAAGCGGCGACTATATGCTCCCCCCTTAAAAGTTGGGGGGAGCATAATAAAGAAGTTGTGGCAATTTAAAGGTGGTACACAAACTTTAAAATAGATTTATCAATTATATGCTTATTCTTAGTGAAAAAAAAGGCCATAATTGTTACAAAATGCTTGATACAGTTATCTGCTTTTGTTTATACATTGGGGTCATGTTGGTTAAGAAGCAAAATACATGTATGAAAGCAATAAGTCAAGGGACATAGAAAATATTTGAGGTGGTATGCAAACTTTAACATAGATTTATCTATAATATGCATATTCTAAGTGAAAAAGGGCCTAATTCTGTTAAAATGCTTGATAAAGTTGTCTGCTCTTGTTTATAGATTGGGGTTATGTTGGTAAAGAAGTATGCAAAATATCAAAGCAATATGTCAATGGACATAGAAAATATATATGAGGTGGTACGCAAACATTCCAATGCGCGCGCCGACACCGGGGTGAGTAGGATAGCTCCACTATATATATTTCATATATAATAGTCGAGCTAAAAAGTAAATATACTATAAACAACAAGCTAATCTCAATCACAATTTTAATGCAATGCAGTTCAACAATAAAGTTACAATGATATATGCCAGGGATTGAAACTAATTTTTTACTAATATGGGCAACCATCTTTAGAATTTTAGTTGCCCAGATAAAGAATAACGAGCCCAGAAATATGAGCATGTGAATATTATTACACATTCTTTTAATAAAATAATAGATTATTATATACATTTGCTGACAATACACATGTTCAATGCATGATGTATTATTATGAGCCTGAATTGAATCATGTCCTATTCCTAAATAATGAATGTTATTTAACTAGTATTGATCCATGGTGATCAATTGTTTTTCAATTTTTATTGCACTGAATTGATTAAAACTTAAAAAAAAAGAAGTTTACCAACTTTTGAAAATGAGTTGCCCAGGCCAAAATCTACTTGCCCCGGGCTCACGGGAAACCACTTATTTCCATCCTTGTAATGCTCTTCATTTTCTGTTTTTCCATCCCATTCGCAAAATTAATATTTAAAGCACAATATTTTTTAATAACATTTGTATGAATTGCTAACCATTATCACCCAAAAAACAATTTTACAAAGCTGTAATCCTGTCGTAGAGATTTAGTTTACTATTATCAGTGTTCTCTTTAAATACCGGCAGCCAGTGATTTTGCCGGTTACATTTACTCTTGATGCCGGCTACTTTTCCCAAATATATCAAGTAAATGTCACAAATGCTTTCGTTTTACTGCATAGTTGCCGGACATATAACTGGCTACTCAAATTTGTCTGGAAAACACTGAATTGTGCATGACAAACACACAATACTTACATGTAAATACATCTTAGATTCGTTTTTAAAATAAATTGACACTTCCAGCTTGTCGTCATTAAAATCCAAAGATTCAAATAATTTTTCACGAGATACGTCAACAATTGCGTAATCAAATGAATGAAAAATAAAAGTAAAGAAAGTCGGATTTTACATAAATTTCAGGTTGATAAACACAACAAGGTAAAGGTAGTCGGTGAGATATAATAATAATACAGTTAGTAAGGCCCAAACCCTGTGTACGGTAAATATACTAAAACATACCCGGGAATTTTAACACTAAATCTGTTGTTGTCGGCTATTTTGTAAAAATTAATTATGTTCACATTTATGTCAATTTTCTGTTAATTGGCATTTATATTATCAAAACTCATTGTTAACGTCATTAATGTGATTTAATTTTAAATCTTAAATTGTTTTAAGTCGCGTCATTTTATGACGTCGTCAAGTATAATATTTTCCGCGACGTCGCACGTTCACTTTTTACCGGTCCGTTAAATGGGGAACACCATATTCGGTATTTATATTATGTTTTAACAATTAATTAATGCTGTGTAATAAATATTGTATAAGATATTTCGATATTTATTGAAAATGTTTCAAATTGTTATTTATGAAACCTCTTATTCTTATGAGTGTATGCCAGTATATTATACTTTGAAAAGCATATCTGTTGTACTATAATCTTATTATTCATTTTTTATTGTTAATTTCATTTATTGTAGAGAATCTTCAATGATACATCTAGTCGCCAATGCTTGTCGTCAGTGTTAGTCGTAAATGCTTGTGATCATTGTTGTCAATGTAAGTCGTCAATCCTTATCGTCATTATACATGAAGGAAATAAAAGCAGAAACAGAGACGTATTCTTGATTACTTGATTATTTCTACAGCGTCCTCTCAACACTCGTACTAAAAAGCATGTTGATGCAGAAATTTTAAAAGAGAAGTTTGTTTAAGGTAAACAATATTGTTTTAGTTAATTGGTAGCATGTTTTACTATATCGGGTTTTGGGCGGATATACAACTTGGATACAATCTAATATTTGCAGGTTTGTTTAAGTTTATTTACCGTACCCGGGGTACATGTAAGTAAAGTTAAGAGTACCCGGGGTACATGTACCGGTAAGTAGTACCCGAGCCGACAATGACCAATCGAGCCTTAGTAAGTGAGTGATGGTGTATGGGATAACATGCACTGAGGGTGTATATTTTTCATGAACAAGTCAATTGAAGGTGTTAGAGATGCATTGATCCATAAGATTAAAAAGGGTAATTAACCACGGGCTTATTAAAATTAAAACGATGACATTACATTGTACCAGCTGTTTATTGTTGTATACTGTAAGCTTGCAATATTTTAAATAATGTAAACAACTTACCTTGTATTAAGTTGGGCCGTCACTAAAACGCTTACGGATTATGCATACAATATAGATAACGTTGAAAACTGCATACGATATGAACAAAGAAGGAAATTGCATACGATATGGACAAAGAAGGAAAATGCAGACGGGATACCGCTTTAATGAAATGGATTTAAATCATTATTAACACGTCACTAAGATGCGCAACACTTGTAAATGTGATATTTTATTAAATATAATAGCATTATTATGCATTATTATCCATAGAACCGATAGTTTAATCAAAAAGAAAATATTTAAAACCGGTTGAAGTC
Organism: Dreissena polymorpha; assembly: GCF_020536995.1. Classification (NCBI taxonomy): domain Eukaryota; kingdom Metazoa; phylum Mollusca; class Bivalvia; order Myida; family Dreissenidae; genus Dreissena; species Dreissena polymorpha. The sequence goes on from NC_068365.1 coordinate 36,904,112, forward strand.
CGTGGGTAATATGTTACGGGTGTAATTTTTCGGGGGTTTTTTTCTTTGCAATTTCATATACAATTAAAAAAGACAGGAAATTTATAGGTATTTCTGCGTTTTTATGTAAATGACACGATTGTCAAATCTTAAATGTAACGTATTTACAGAAATATTCATAAATTAGTCATTAGTCTGTTAATTGCAAATAAATGTGTGTCGTGTTAAAAAAAATACTCGTTAAAGAAATAAAAATATTTGCTAACATTAATTATTACATTCTTGATATATTAACGGCGCCGTGAATAAAAAATAAAAGGCGGGATTTTTATTTAAAGTCCGCGTGTAATGTTATACGGGTGTAATGCTAAGTTTTAGGTGTTGAAATGACGTGTAAAATAAGCAAATTAATACTTATTTGTGTTGTGTTACAAACAAAAAACTTTAAACAACTATAAATATTTGCTGAAATTATTATTTCCTTGGTAATGCCACGGCGCTGTTTGATTGTTGTTTTCGTGTTTCTTCTATGTACATACCGTATGCAAGAAAACGCAAACGATATAGATAACGCTGAAAACTAATATATATTTCCACTGTTTTTTAAGAATTAACGCACACAATCCATGTTCTAAGAAAAACAACACAAAACATCTAGCTTAATTAGTAATATCCGGTCACACGTGTCATATGGCTTCAATAGGTGTTAACATTTTCTATACTGGTCTCGAAAAATATCCACAATCCCCCTGCGCGACACCATAGCAGAATTGTAGAATATACTTACTCTGCAGTTCTTGTGTTTTTATAGCAAAAAAAAAATTGTTCCACTTTTTGTCCTTTATACACAAGTTAAGTGTCAGCAGAGCTGGCAGGTGGACTCCATCAGTTCAAAACTTGTACAATTACAACCATTCTGTACATTGCGTTCAGAACATCCCATAAAGCTCTACTGTTTAAAAATTGCGTTGCGATTGTCAGTAACATTGCCTTTTTGTAAATTTATTCGAGTATTTATTAGTTAATATATTGTTGATACTTTGTGTGCTTTAAGAATGCCTCTGGTAATAGGTCATAGTCAGGCAAAGTATTTGTCCGACTATCTCAATAAGAGTGAATTCAGTGTATTCGCCTATCCGGGATACAAGACTCATGAGTTCGCGAAAGAATATGCCATCCAAGAGGTGCTACCCTTCTTTTCCGTAAGTATTTTTTTAACTATATTAGTGTCACTGTTTATACAGAATCTTCCTAAAAACTCTGTTTATATATATATATATATATATATATATATATATATATATATATATATATATATATATATATATATATATATATATATGGCATTTGTAATTTACATGTATTTGGAAATACACAATAATTATATATCGCATATGTATACTATATACGATTCCGTTTAAAATAAAATAAAAGATAGAAACGTTAGCGCACACCTATGATAACTAAATGTGCTTTTATTTGTGAATTGAAACCTCGAAATACATAAATGAGATTAAGGGCGACCCGAGTTTAAGCAACGTTAATTACTGCGCTATAATATTTATAAAAAAAAGGCGCGGGAATGTGTACAATACAAAGAGTTCACCGGTCCAATTTTATTAAATATACATTAACGAATATGTTATGAGATTGTAAATGGTATTAAGAACCGAGCATGTTTTGCTATTGAGTGTTTTTCCCGATATATTGTTGAACTATATTAACTTAAATATAAGCCAATCGGCCTACTACAAACATTCAAGATATAATAATTAGTAGTAGTAGTATTCGAGTTAAGAGACCCCGTGCTTATTAATGTCCATCAATTTCCGCGACAATTATCAGTTTGATGTGACGATAATCTAGAATGTGTTACAAATGCTGCCGTTAACAACTCGATTTGTATCTAAGAACAGAGTTTAAATGTATAAATAACTGTAAATCAGTGTATTTATTATTTAAATAAGAACATAAATTAATTTTGTATATAACTCGCCGACGGGAATAAGTTAGACGTACATTGCTTATACATCTTCTCATTATTTATACACACACACAATAACATTTATCTGTCAACAAAATAATGCTGTCTGTTCGGAAGTGTGTAATGACCGTACAATATGATTTATTTGTTTAAAAAAAATATGTGGTAAGAATCCGAGCACCTAGGACTATAAAACAACAGAACAGCTACGAGAATTTAAATTCCAGTTAGAGCATAATTTGCTTTATGTTATAAGATATATGTATAATATAATATAACATTTGTAGCAGTATAGTTCTTACCCCGCACGTTTAAAACGACAGTCAATATATATTTATTCAATGAATCAATATTAGAACGTTGGAATGATGATACACCGGTTAATAAAATACTAGAGACCCGATCTGTGAAAAGGGGTTTAATGTACATGTGCGTAAAGTGTCGTCCTAAAATAGATTGTGCTGTCCGCACAGGCTAATTAGGGACGACACTTTCCACATAAACTCGATTTTTGCTTAGAAGAGACTTTCGTTAAACGAAAAATGTCATAAAAGCGGAAATTGTCGTCCCTGATTAGACTGTGCGGACTCCACAGGCTAATCTGGGACGAATCTGTACGCACATGCATTTAAACTCCTTTTCACAGAGCAGGGCTCATTATGTTTTTGCTAATATTTATTTCAAATGTTACGAATGTGCATTTTCCTGTTGCTCATATGGAATAATAAATATAATTCAAAGTTTCAAAGTATATCGGCAAGCAAAACATGGTAACTAATTGAATAAGGGCATACTTGAAATGGTAAAAAGTATCTTCATGTATCTACTTTAGAACGTAAAGCATTTGGTTTATCCTTTTATGTAAAAATGAGTTAATTAAATAATAACTTAATAGAACAGTATCTTATTAGTGTTCACAGTTTACAAAACAATAACAATTTGTAATAACTTGTGAGCTTACTTATAAGAGAATGTCACAAATATCAAACAAACAGTAGTCTATACGATAAATCATAGTAGATATTGTGAAAAAGAGTTGTTTTACATGAAAAATCTCCAGTATAGGGTCAATAACATAAAGGTGGGATTATGATAGTGATAATGATAATACTAATAATGATGATTATATCAATCACGGTGATAACGATAGTGATGATTATACAGCTAGGAAGGGCAAATAGTACGATAACACTGAACATTAGGCGTGGTGCCTAAGTCATTAGTCTACAAATACAGTTTATTTTACACGCTATGGCATTTCATATGTATAATACATACATGCACATGCACGTGTGTAGTGATTTAAAACTATTGCAATATCCGTTTCAAAATTGTATAATGATTGAACGTACGTAGGTCCCCCTACTATAAATAGGGTACTCGCCCATCGAAAGTTTGGGAAGGTAACCGTAGGGAAACTTTTATGCGATTAAATAGTACGATTATACGTTTTATCGATTTCAGTTCATAAAATTGCTAAACGCTAATGTGTACAACTCTTTATGATAGAAAAAGTTTTATAAAATTAAACAAACGTCTGTATTATAGAACTATTCCGACAATTCGTAGAAATTCTGATGGGTATTTAGGCCAAACAATGTGATTAATTTCCACTTACATAGACAAAAAGAAGGTGAGATAGGTCGTTAACTTGTTTTTACTATTCAATTGAATAAGAATTATTTATTTATATACAAATGACATAAATTTAACTTTCAAATCTCTGTATAATCTCTTTCGTCACTTGTTGGCAAATTACAACTATTAAATTTAGATAATATGATCTTAAAATATACAGCACTAATTAAGTGTAATAAGCAAAAATGATGAAAACTTAACATGGAATACCAAAATAAAGTTTGGGGTTCGTTGGGGAACAAGCAACTTGTTAACCTCTTATTCTCCTCGTAAAATTAGTGATAATTGATGTTTTTTAGGGTTCACTAGAAATAATGTTTTATCTGTCTAATTTGCAAATGTAATACTTTGTGTGTATTAAACTTATTATAAACGTAAATGTTACCATTTGATATATGTATATACAGTTTTAGTGTGTAATAGTAAAAGCAATTACCAGTAATGTGACAAAAGTAATTTTCATGTACCTTATTTTGATACAACCTTCAACGATATGTATCTAGTGTCTTGTATTATTTTTATACTATTTTAATACCCGATATGTATCAAAACTAGACACAGCGTTTTTAAAGAAGACAGATAAACAAGCATGAGATCTATCAAATTCAACAACAACATTTATTTCAGCAATAAAGCTTACAATAAAGCTTCTAGCATACAAAAGTAAATGTCTGTTTTTAGATATATTCCGTAATGGAAAAAAAATACTGATTGATACTGCTACAAAAATCAAAAAGTAAACTCACTGATCGCCTTCCCTAAATAATTCTGTAATTGTTGTTACTTCGAACTTCTGTTTTGAGAAATAAAATTTGGTGAACTAAATGCTGTTACAATTTACGTACTGTTTTATGTGGCCTGTGAAACAAATTAAAATATATTCTGTTCTGTTCTGTTCTATAAATATACCCCTGGTTCAGTTGATTGTATTTATTATTTGATAAAGGAGTCAGCAAACTATTAAAATAAAATTGGTAGATTTTTGTATACGCGTTAACACGCCAAATTCAATGTTTTAAATACACGGAATAAAATTGTAAGAAAATTATTCATTTTACAATGAGCAAATAAAGAAATATAGATATTTCATTCTCCATTTATGTAATACCACTAATGATGTTGTGGTTGTTGTTGTTATAAAACCCCTTGTTCACAATGTATTTAATATAAGAGAGACGGACATACTTTATTAACTTATCGTGTTGATCAGTTTTCAAAAATACAATTTGAAGATCAGACGTAATGGTAATATTGATTCTTTAAGCATTCTTACGTGATTTACATATCATCAAATATTTTATGAAAATATTAAAGTAATGTAAAGCTGTGTGATTTAAATCAGAATGAAGATGTATAACATATTCCTGACCGTTGATATACTTTACAAATGCTTTTATTTGCCTTTATATATATATCAGCAAAAAGAGTTAATTAATAAAGTATCAATTTATTAAAAATACAGCGTCAATAAATGACAGACCCCAGCATATGCACATTATGTGTATAATCCTCATAAGCTCTCAACGGACCTACCACTGGGTTAATGCATTTTTTTTCCTGTGCACCTGTTAGTTTTGATCACCGCTGATAATGATCGCTGCTCTGTGACCACAGCAGGATATCAATGAACGGGGATAATACACAGGATTGGGGCCAATAGTGAACCCCGTAAAGTACATTATTGATGTAACTATGTACTGCATAGCTATTGAAGATTGCAAAATGGGTCTTTTGAACTGGGATTCATGTGTATTTTACTGTAAGGTAACTTTTAAATGATTTAGGGGTTTCAGATACAGTTTTATATTATAACAAAATAAGTAGTTCTTTGTCGTTTAAGAACATGTATACTACATATACAATATTATTACATTCTATATACACTTATACAATTACTATTGCCAATTCATGATTTTGCGATATGTTGTCTGAGGAAGGACATTTGTTGCACGCTTTAAGATTTTTGCATCCTCTTTAAGTATGAATATTTAGATTTTCTGCATCCTCTTTGAGTTTCACAGTGAGTGATTGACTAAGTATGCGATTTACTTTTCGACGGTGTGATCGACTGACTGCGCGACTGTTTATGTAAGCGAGTGACTGACTGTAAGAATGTTTGAGGGACGGACTCACTCCGCGAATGAACATGCGATTTACTGACAGTGCGAGTTTACAAGTGCGCGATTGAATTACAGTAACACTGATTGAATAATTTGGCTATAACTTTTTTTCATCAAACGCCATTAAACTGATAGCATGTAAAGAATGCATGTGTTCTACCGTAAATTCGGCTAATGAAAATATTGAGTCAGAGGGAACTCACTAATTGACTTACTGTAAGAATGGGATTGATGGACTGAATATGCGAAAGAAGCTGTGAGTGAGTGACAAGTGGGGTAACTAGATTAACCGAAAATGTGAATTGTTGATATTTTGAGATACATTTGCTATATTGTTGAAATTTATTTGGTTTAAACTTATTTATTACGACATAGTAACATATTTACAAGTTACATGACCTGACATAGGATTGGGCTGAAAGGCGAACCTTATTGGAGCCCTATCCCGATAAATAATATATTTACGCATGACATTATGCCATGACGTCGTAGTAAATTGACAATACAAGATGCAAAACGCAACTTACAAGTTCAAAAAACTTAATACAGAATGCAACGTTTATACAAGTCCACTCACATTGAGGGAAAGAAACATAAGCAATATTACAGGGGAAAATAAATAGAAACTGAGGGGGGGGGAAGGAAACATTCACAAATCACACCAATGGTGCTATTGCAATGGGCACACGCACTTCTGCGGTCGCCTTTAGTGCTGATCTGGATGGGGAACTCGTCTGTTCGTCCGTCCGTTTGTTCGTGCGTGCGTCCGTCCGTTCCTTCGTTCGTTAGTGCGTCCGTTCGTTCGCCCGTCTGTTCGACCCTTCGTTCGTGCGCCCATCCGTTCCTGCGTTCGTCCGTCGTTCCTTCGTTCGTGCGTCCGTTTGTTTGTTAGTCCGTTCCTTTGTTCATCCGTCCCTTCTTTCGTTCGTCTCTCCGTTCGTTCATTCTTCCGTCGGTCCGTCTGTTCCTTCGATCTCACGTCTGTGCATCCGTTCGTTCGTTAGTCCGTTCTTCGTTCGTCCGTCCCTTCTTTCGTTCGTCCGTCCGTTCGTTCATGCGTCTGTTCGTCTGTTCCTTCGTCCGTCCGTCCCTTCTTCGTTCATCCGTCCGTCTGTTCATTCGTAAATTCGCTAATCCGTCCGTTCCTTTGTACGTCCGTCCTTTCGTTCCTTCGTCCGTCGGTCTGTACGTTCGTGCGGCCTTTCGTTCGTACATAACATAACATGAACTTTGTTCAGTCTGTGCGTCAATGTCACCTATCACCCTTATCGTTACTGTCTCGCATAACGCCTCACTGTGGTGTGGTCTTATGTCAAATATATCTATCTTGGTCTGATGTGCGGATGTAGTATCTTTAAATGCGGCACATGTAATACAATAATTATTTCAAGCACGTACACTTAACAAAAAACACGATATTTCTTTATTTCCGTTATCAGTTTTAAAAGGATGGTATTACTAAACAGTAAAACAGATTAATGCACTTGGCCGCTAGATGAATAATGTTATACAATTATTCTGGGCAATTTATTATTTCAAAACATTTTTAGTTGGTGATGTTATTTACGTCCAATAAATATATCAGTTCTTCTTATCAACCAGATGCCTGTTGTCTGCTACTGTTTCTTATCATAATTGTATATATTACAATACACCATCAGCGGCCGAGCGCTTGGCCGCTGATTTTTTTGTGTGGATTGCATCAAATTAAAGGTCAAATTCCGATCTTGTATTACAAAAAACTGCCTTTTCTATAAATATATCAAGCACGTAACAAAAACAATACGATATTTCCTTATTTAATGTAGCATTTTGCAAAAGTAAAGCGCTTTATATATAATCATGTTTTATTATTTCTTTCTGGTTGAGTAAACAAATAAAATAATGTTTTTTATAACATATAATATTTGTGCATAATTTATAAAAAAGGAATATAATGAAACACTTGATGTTTTATAATTTTGTTAAGTGCGCGTGCAATTGAACGTTAAGTTAAGCGAGAGATGAGAATTAAATTACCGAACACATAATTAAGAACTGAAACTATTCTGTCAGCTTGATTTATAAATCATGTTTCATCGCGCCAATATATTCATTATTTCAAAAATTGTGTATAAAAGCAAAACGATTGAAATTCATTCCGAAACCCAGCTTTTCACATAAAATGACATTGAACATAACGCCAGCAGACCCGATTAAATACACTTCATTTATTCCAATCAGGTAAATAACAAATACAATAATAAAACAGGGGAAGTCTACACTGTGTATTAGCAACCTGCTGTGATGATCCCTATCTTGTCAGCTCAATACACAGGCACCTGGCTACCGTACTGGAAAAAAGGATTAACTGTCAAAATAACTGATTTCATTTATTGCTAAACTGTTGTGTACATTTAAAATTAACAACGAGAATGGATCAATATCACCGTTGCACATTTTTATTAATTTCACAGTAATCTGTTCTTTAAATAGTGATAGCTAATTAAAGACGGTGCTAATAAAGAATAAAGAGTGAAGGTGGATATTAAGAAATAAGATCCATTTTCGCATGACACTGGCAGTATAGAATGTAGTCTTATATAAATAATACACATTTAAGACATGGATAAAAGATAAATAAGACACATTTGAATCTCTCATTTTTTTCAAAAAAATAAGCACGTAGTCACAAATAAATAAGATACATTTAAGAAACAGAAAAATATATATATGATACATTTGCATATTTCATTTCTTAAAAAAAAAGCTTGTGAATCTGAAGCAATACATTTATTACTGACACATTATTCTAAAAGTCGACAGACAACATAAGTTGAAAGAGGGAACCACAATTAAATAAGATCCATTTTCGCATGATACTGCTCTAACGAATTTTTCAAACATTCAATTACTAGAGAGCAATATCTGGCTGTCATCATCGAACCTAAATTTGGTTGCAATGGAAGTCAAAATTGATATGTAATGTTTTGTTTTTCAACTTCTTGCTCCAGAAAATGTTTTTTATTTACTTTCTCCATGTACATTAGTTAGTCCGTTTTAGCGTTATGATTAACTCAACAATAATGGTGAATTGAGTATTAAAGATTTTTATCAAAGTTGTAACATTATGCAGTTCATAAGGAAGACGTTATACGAAATCTAGCAAAATAACGGCGCACAGACATTTCACTTAACAAACGTAGAAGGTGTACGTTTCGGCGGCTACTGCGTCTGACTGCACTAAAATAATTACAATGCTATCAAGCAATGATCGTAAAATTATTTTTGTTAAAACACACACGGCAACATACAAAAACGTCTTTTCATAATATGTAAGCTTTCCGAAACGTCACATTTCAACGTTGAAACTTCTAAAACGCAGTCAAATTGACCCTGCCCCGGGGCTCACAATAAATGAAAACTTGCTTATATAAGGCCTATTTTGTGAAAACTTTCAAAATCTTCTCGTCCATAATCATTGGGCCTAGGGCTATCAAATTTGGTATGTAGAGACATCTTATAGTCCTTTACCAAATGTCTTCAAATTTTGCCCCTGGGGTCAAATTGGACCCTGCCCCGGGGGTCACAAAATTGAACATATGCTAATATAAGGCCCATTTTGTGAAAACTATCAAAATCTACTTTTTCCTTAGCCATTGGGCCTAGGTCTATCAAATTTGGTAGGTAGAGACATGTAATAGTCCTCTACCAAATTTCTTCAAATTATGCCCCTGGGGTCAAATGTAAGCCTGCCCCGAAGGGTCACAAAATTTAACATAGGCTTATATAAGGCCTATTTTGTGTAAATTTTCAAAATATTCTCGTCCTATAGGCCTAGGAAATGAAATACAAATAATGTATCATCATCTTAATCATTTACAGATGCTAACAAGTATGGCGATCTCAAACGCTTCTTATTACTTTTTTAAACATACCGTAGTGCGCGATTGTAAAATAATTTGATAAATACTACAAGTAATGATTTAATAACTGAACGAGTGTTGGTTTGTAATCAAATTTGTTTAATAATTCGCTCTCAATTAGAATCGCTTTAACGGTTGTGGTGGCATTGTTGATGACGTAAATTACACAGACTATACGACTTATAATATTAAATTCTGATTGAGCAAATACGACGTAAACTGATCATAATTTCAACAAAAGTGATAATCTTGATACAATTTATATTTCTATGCACTTGCGTACTCGAGCATTCAGTTGTAGGTTGGTAAACAAAACATCAAATAATCAGAAAAAGACTCGTGCGTTGCTTTATTTATGTGTTTATTGTCACGAAATTGATTTCCGCCATCATTTTGGACCAATCGGCTCTATACTTTTAATACCATCGTTCAAATGCCTTCCACATGTGGTGGTTTAAGGCTACGCAACAGTTCATTAAAGTTTTAATATATATGTTTTCAGAGCGTAATTATTATGACGGGGGCAAACGACATCGGCAGGAAAAGTCCCGGCGACATAGGTCGTGCGATTGAATCATTGTGCCGTCACGTCCGGGACCTGTCACCGAGTGCCACAGTTTTTGTTTCGCACGTGTTGCCTCGGTGCGAGAATCGGTTCGACGGGTCCCTCACGCGGGACTTCATCTGTCGCTGGAACAGAGATGCGGAGGCCGTCAATCAGGAGATAGAAGCGTTGTCATGCTCCTGGTTACAGCCAGTGCGACATCCGCGATTTTATGATTTGCATGGTAAGCAGCCGAACAATAAATTAAAATGATACTTTTTGTTAATGATTGTGCTTGGATTATAAATATTGCGTTAATTTGCCATGATCAAAGTTGGCGTCTTAAAGTACGCTTCTATATTCACGACAGTTACTTGAACAAATGCCTCAAATGATTGTGCGTACCTCTTCTTTGATACTATTTAATTTAATCGATAGTCTAAATTGTTCATGTGTTCATCGCAAGACGTGTACTCGTGTAAATACAATGTATTTTCTGTGACAAAGGTAATATAATACAAAATAGTAACTTTTTGTAAGATGTTATTATGAACGTACCGCTTTTACATGCATGCACAAAAGGAAGAAATGCACATTTTTGTTTTCTTTATCAGGTCCAAACCGACGCCTCCTCAGCCGGGATGGGCTTCACCTCAGTTTTGACGGCACCGAGGAGGTGTGCCGCAATATGTACGATGCGGTCTACAGCCCCAGAGCTTCGGAAGCCACACCGTCATCTCCTGAGCCGCACTGCATAAACACCGCACTACTGTACAGTGAAGTATTAATGCTTACAACATCTCGGCCTACATCCACCACAAACAAGCCACCTATATTCACCACCACCAAGCAGCCAACACCCACAACCACCAAGCAGCCAACATCCACTTCATCCACCACCACCAAGCAGCCAACACCCACAACCACCAAGCAGCCAACATCCACTTCATCCACCACCACCAAGCAGCCAACACCCACCACCACCAAGCAGACAACACCCACTCCATCCATCACCATCAAGCAGACAACACCCACTTCATCCATCACCATAAAGCAGACAACACCCACTTCATCCATCACCATCAAGCAGACAACACCCACTTCATCCACCACCACCAAGCAGACAACACCCACTTCATCCACCACCACCAAGCAGACAACACCCACTTCATCCATCACCACCAAGCATACACCACCCACTTCATCCATCACCACCAAGCAGACAACACCCACTTCATCCATCACCAAAAAGCAGCCAACCTCCACTTCATCCCCCACCACCAAGCAGCCAACACCCACCACCAAAAAGCAGCCAACACCCACTCCATCCATCACCACCAAGCAGACAACACCCACTTCATCCATCACCAAAAAGCAGCCAACATCCACTTCCTCCACCACCACCAAGCAGCCAACACCCACCACCAAAAAGCAGCCAACACCCACTCCATCCATAACCATCAAGCAGACAACACCCACTTCATCCACCACCACCAAGCAGCCAACACCCACCACCAAAAAGCAGCCAACACCCACTCCATCCATCACCATCAAGCAGACAACACCCAGTTCATCCATCACCATCAAGCAGACAACACCCACTTCATCCATCACCAAAAAGCAGCCAACATCCACTTCATCCACCACCAAGCAGCCAACACCCACCACCAAAAAGCAGCCAACACCCACTCCACCCATCACCATCAAGCAGACAACACCCACTTCATCCACCACCAAAAAGCAGCCAACACCCACTTCATCCATCACCATCAAGCAGACAACACCCAGTTCATTCATCACCACCAAGCAGCCAACACCCACCACCACCAAGCAGCCAACACCCACTTCATCCACCACCACAAAGCAGCCAACATCCACTTCAACCACCACCACCAAGCAGAAAACACCCACCACCACCAAGCAGCCAACACCCACTTCATCCATCACCATCAAGCAGACAACACCCACTTCATCCACCACCAACAAGCAGACAACACTCACCACCACCAAGCAGCCAACACCCGCTTCATGCATCACCATCAAGCAGCCAACACCCACCACCACCACACCCAATTCAACATCAACAAAGAAAATCACAACCAACAGTAAATGTGCATATTCTACTGAAACTATAATTAAAGGCTCCGAAGTAATGGATAACAATAATAAACTGTATGGAGGCGGTTCCGGGGCCATTCTGTTTTCGAAAACCGAACGCATTTTAACTGACACAGAAGCAGCAGATATACTTGAACAAAACATAAGCGTTTCATATGAGCCCCCATATAGACCAAGTGGAGGTTCAGTATATTTATACAGTGATTCTGGGAAATCTAATCTTGCAGACGATTGGAAATCTGATGGCTACACTTGGCGACAATATGGTTATAGATCTTTCATGGTGAACGGCAAACGAATTGAAAAGCGATTTTTTAAAATATCCAACAAAGGCGTCGATGATACCAGATTTATAAAACACGTTTTCAGGTTCACAAATACTGACTATAATCAAAAGACGGTAATTATGTATTACGGCCAGGGCGACGCTTATTTGGGACTATCGCACGGAAACCGGAAACGAAATGATCGCGAATACAAACGTTCAAAACCATCCGTTTTGCAGGAAATACGAGAATTTGGTTTAACCGACAAACCAAAGCATTTAAATGACATGATAAAAAGTCAGAAATCACCGGAATCTAATTTGCTGGGCGTAAGCGTGCCGAGAAATGACAAGCAAATCCATAACATACAATCTAAACTTCGTAAAGAAGCTAAATTATCGCATGATTCACTGTATGGGTTGCATTTGTTGGTTGACCAGCTAGAAAATTACATTCTTAGCAAAAAAACTACTCCAAATTTAGAAGTCGTAATAGGCAACGCTGGAACATTTGACGAAGTTAACCGATTACTTCGCGTGCCGGACGTTTCAGTAGAATTCTACTACGATACTACCTTTAATCTAGGGGATTTTTATGTTTCGACCTTAGTGATTCGACATCCAATGTTTACAAATAAACAAACACTGCCGATAGCATTCATGCTTCATGAAAGAAAATTGCAAATATGTCATGAGCAATTTATTTCCATTCTGCGCGAGAAAATGCCGAAACTAGGACAAAGAGCTGTCACTGTCATAACTGACCGCGAAACAGGTATAATTAATGCCTTCGAACAGCAACCCGCAAATTGCAATTTACTTATCTGTTGGAATCATATTTTGAACGACATAAAATTTTGGATAAATAAGCATGGGGGTACAACCGATGATAAACGTGTTTACGATATGCAAGCTCGTGAATTACTACATTCTGAATCGGTCGAAACATTTGAACGGAAGTATTTAAGTATGAAGCAGAAATGGAGTGAAGCGTTCGTTACGTATTTTGATCAAAATCTATTGGAACCAATTAAGAAAAATGCGGGTCGATGGATATTAGAACCACTAGGAATGTACAATTCATATTCAGGCGTAACAAATAATGTAGTTGAGAGTTTAAATGCAAAACTAAAACGACTTGTCGAATATAAAGAAAAACGTATAGACGAAATTGTTTTATACTTACATTATCTTCAAGGAAATGACTTGTTAGAGATTATAAAAGCCTTTTGTGGTGAAAGCGAATGGAGTTTGTTGTCCAATTTTCATTACGCAAAACGCGACCCGGAAACAGTAATGTTACCTAAAAACGTGTGTCATCCTGATAAATTGATCAAATTTGTAAATTCCGAATTAGCTGCATTAATTGACTCAAAGGAAAAGTCTGAACAAACGTTCAAAAGCTGTGATGTCAATGATAATCATGACGAAAAAAGTACCAAAACAAACGTTAACAATGCGCTGAAAACCCAACGTGCCATGGCCATTCAAACCATTAATGATAGGGGCATTCAACTTGTACCAGAAATGGGGGCCTTTATGGTTACGGGTAGTAAGGATCGCAAATATTCGGTCACAATTTTCCCAAAAGAATTATGTTCATGCCCTGCAACGACGCGATGCTATCATATAATTGCCGCTATGCTCTCTTTAGGAATGTCTATTCCAGAAGACAAAAAAGTATATAATTTAACTCAGCTCAGAAAAAATTGTCGGCCGAAACACATGAGAAAATGTGGTACAAAACGCGGCAGGAAGGGAGATCTTGATAATGTCACTTTGGTAAATGCAGCTCCCGACTCAATTTTAAATAATGTTAACATTAGCCAACCAACTGAAACAACATTAAGCAATCCGAATGCATCCTTTGGTGCTAACTTAAATGGCGACATTGCGAAAAAGAAACTGCGAGTTGACGTCTTAACACCCAAGTCCATTCTTAAGTCGAATCCCAATTTACCAAAAGCTAGTTCACCACTGTTTGAAAACGAGTTAGAATGCATTCGCGATGACGACTCTCACGCTAATATATGTAATTCGAATGTTCAAACTAAAAACATTTCAGTATCGACGCCTTTGCCGGACAACAAACGTAAATTAAACTTTTGCGAACCAGCAACTACAAAAATACAGAAAGTTATAAAATCTTCTTTACAGTCTGCATTTGATCAGGAAAACCATGCGTCCATTTGCGAGGACCGTTTGCAAAATAGCGCAGACAACAACGAATTATTTTCAAATAAGGCTTTGAATTCAGATCACATAGACGCCGCGCATACATTATTACAAATGCAAACACATATGAATTTGCCTATTGATGTAGAACGTTATTCACATACTGAATCTCATGATAAAATCACTACTGTCACAAACAAAGACTGGATAAAATCTTTATGCCTTAGGATGTCAGACAAAGACGCTTTAATATCAAATGATCAATTATATTCAAGTCACATAGAAGCCGCGCATATCTTATTGAGACGCAAGGCAAATGGTGTTATAAATGGGCTTCAGTTATCTGAATCCGTACCTATGTTGTCCGAAGATAAGAGTCATTGGCATGTGGAAAAATTAATGGAACCAGTAACACAGCCTGCTTGCCAAATTCACTACACCCATAATTACCATTGGGTCGTGTCGATTTTGCATGATAATCAAATATTTCTATTGGACAGCTTAGGTAACGATCGTTCTAGAGACAGATTAATACCACATGGCCTTCAAATACAACTTTCAGTATTATATGGTAAAGGCAAAGAATACATTGATATCACAATTCCGACCGTGATGAAACAAAACAATAACGTTGATTGTGGAGTTTATGCCATTGCCTTTGCTACCCAGTATTGCCTCAATAAGCGATTGGAATTCGAAATAATTTTTGATTCTTTTAAAATGAGATCGCACTTGATGCACTGCTTTGAGCAAGAAGAGATATCTCTTTTTCCGGTCACCCAAAAAAACGTTAAGTAAACGTAGTATGCTTCATGTGAAACGCGAACGGATAAATAACTACTGTTTGTGTAATCTTCCCGAATGCGTTGACAATATGATTCAATGCGACCGATGTCCTTCTTGGTATCATAAATCGTGTATAAAAATACCATTGGATGTGTCAATGAATGATAAAGTTTTTGTTTGCATTAAGTGCAATGTAACTGACTGCTCAACTGACATACCGACCGCCTCCAATTAATCTAATACCGACTAAATAATTGTCACCGTAAACATAAAAACATCATTTTAAAACGACCACATCAGTCTAGCGCCAGCAAATAAAAAATACCAAAAAATCGCGCGATCTACATACTTATACACGCGCGATCTATATACTTATACACGCCCGATCTATATCCTTATACAAAATATAAGTACAATCCTATCACATAGCAGGATTTCGGTGACCGGTTGCCTTCGGTATTATGCCGCAAGCCGACTCGCCAACGTCCTGCACTACAGGCTAGTGTACATAACATTTGACTTATATTTAATAGTTGTGCAATATAACTGTTAATGCATTTCCTTACTAACCTCTGTGTATCTATATCTATCCAGTAGTCGAACTCAAAATATCTAGAGCAGGGCGTACCAGTATGCATTTGTACATAATAAGGATGTTTCAAGGAATGTCAATATTGTTTCAGTATATTTTTATACTTAATTGTATCATGACATCAAGTTATACTAAAGTCGTAATTCTGCGTAAATTCTTGTTCTGTACAGTTTTGGGAAATTGTTTTTTCCATAGTAACGAAGTAATGGTTAGTAGAAATACAAACTTGTTAAAACACTGTCATTTGTTACACTTGTACTCGCGCGTTTCTGTTATGTTTTGCAGTCAAACCCATGTGTTGCTGTCGTGCCATTCCAGTTGTGTCACGAGATTTCGTCAAACTACAAGAATGCGACAGCACAAAGAAAATACCAGAACATTGTGCTCATAATTTTCATAAGACAATTAAATGATTTTCACTTGTTCCATTCACCTATATTTATACTCGAACTGTTATTGTTATTGTTGATGTTTGCTTACAGTTTATACTTAACGATTGTTAGTAGCATATATTACAATATATGTTTGTACTGACCGTATATTTTAATAAGACTAATACTTAAATCCCATAAACTGTTGCTTGTTGCTTTTACAGCTTATTATTTAGTTATCTTTATTGTCAATAATGAGCCTTTGCACACACTTTTTCGAGCCAATGTTTGAAACTTAAACGGAAAAAAACGATCGCTTACATGTAATTTTACTTTGATTGATCGTGTGTTCATACTGTTAAATGACAAATGGTCGATAAAGTGAAGTAAGATCAACAAATAATACCCACTGTAAGAACGTGACCGTCGCGTTTAAACGTGAACTCAACGAACGTTTCTATTGTGGTTCGCGAACGTTATCTAGATCGTATGCGTTAAAACACTTTCTATCAATAACTGCATTAACCAAAATTAAAGTAATATTTTCATAAAATTATAATAGTTGATGACTTAAGCATTTTTCAAAGAACAGAATTTAAAACAAAGTACATTAAAAAAATCTTCGTTTATATGTTGCTTTGAACCAAAACAAGAATCATTTGTGGCTTGGCACGAGATCAGGACAGCACCATCTTGTCAAGAGATGACTTCATCATTATACAAGTGTAAAATTTGACACATTATAATCTGAAATTTTAGCTCTGAATTCCCAGGTGGGGACGAATTTGCGACACTTGTCATGTTTAGTCTTTAACACCGATTTCGCAAACTGAAAATGTGCAGCTCCATGAGGTACACATGCATGCCAAATATCAAGTTGATATCTTCAATATTGCAAAAGTTATGATTTTGACCCATATATTTTACCTTTGACCTTGATGTTTTTGTAAAAAAGTGTGACATGTGCATAATACACCCCATTTAAAATCAATGGATGCAATGTAAAAAAGTACATTATTCACAGGGAGCTAGAGACAAACAGATTTGGAAACTAAAACAAGCAAATTTATTGACAATGTGTAAACAGTGCTGAGTGAGCATAGAATTTCTTGTATTCAAATGCTTGTGCAGAAACAACATAACATTTCTACAGTTTATTCCCTTAAAATACTTTATCATGCTTAATATTCATAATTATGGATGAAAGGCTGATTAAAAAACAGACACAAGATATACATCAATGCCATTATAACCACATATTCACCCTTACAAATAAAACTTTATTTTTAAATTCTTTGATGAAATCTGACCTCTTAAGTCTTCAATTAAATACTTGATATGTTAAAAAGGTCCATCACAAGACAATTACTGGGCAATACATGTATATAGTCCGTGTTACCACCCACACACAGCTCAAACTGACGGTTAGATGTAAACATGGTAAGGTAAGGTTGCACCAGGATCTGCCAGGTTCATTTGTGAAGATCTGCAATGAAAATATATAACAATGACTGATAATTATGACTGCAACGTTCCACAAACACATCAATAATACATCAATACAGTGGTAACCACATGTTATTTTTCCCTTCATTGTTGTTTTTCTTATTGAACTTAATATTTGTAAAAATAACACAACACATTATTAATCAAATGATACACTGTTATCAACATGAAAATAAGATTTTTGTTTTGTACATAATTTATTTCTGTTCCCTCCAGATATGCATAGTGAAAAGAGCTAAGGCATTTTTGTTTAATAAATTCTGTTAGTTTTTATCTAAACATCCGCATGCCATGGATAAGATAATCAATAAATCATATGTTGTTTTACTAATGAAAAAAATAGAATAAATACTAAACACAAATGAGGTAAACAATACATGGTGTGAGTAATACCATACCTGCTAATTACAGTGTAAGCACATCTGTTGGTACTATGTCATTATTCCCAATCAGTATGTTATGATGTGGATCAGCTTTGGACACATGCCCCTACATGTATATCATTGGAGTTCTTCACTGAAACAACAAGATACAGGCCTTAACAAAATTATTGCAAAATATATATGTGTGGTTTTAATTATATTTAAACATAATATATTACAAATAAAAAAAATGCCCGCACAAGTATTGAATCTGGTAACAATCTTACCAATATTCCAAAACATATGAGCAGACAACCTTTAAATTGTCTAAAACTGGAAACTATAGTCTCTAAAGTGACTTCCAAATTTGTGTTGTTCTACATTTTTTATTTCTATATTTGTTTTAATGAATACTTATCTTTGCGCATCACTGTTTTAATTTCAACTTGATCATGAACACTTAACTGACATTGACGCATTCATTAATCCTTTCAGTGCGGGAACCGAATTTTGAAGGCCTTTGCAAACAGTTTAGATCCAGATGAGACGCCACAGAACGTGGTGTCTCATCTGGATCCAAACTGTTGGCTATTCTGATAGTATATTTTTTTTAAATCGAAGAAATGCTAATTGTAGAAATTCAGCAGACGACATTTTAGCAGACGACAAATTTCCCAGCATGTAAAGGGTTAATTCTGGTGTTACAAATAGAATTGCGATTGCTTACAGTCCATTACAGGATTGCACACAGATTTGCAACACAAATTTTATAATACATGTACAGTCAAGTTACCATTACCGGATCAGTAGCATAATAAAGTTGTTCTGGTGAAAAGCAATAAATGTTTTGAGACTTCTTTTACATCAGTTTGATTAAATATTACCTTTGCTCACTGATTCAGCAAATAGTCTTATTTTTAAACGCAGGCAAAATGTATTTGTGATACCTTTTTTTCGCTGCAGAATTCATGCATAAACAGATCAGTTGTAGCCATAACGGATCACGTGATCGAAACCACTCAGGGGGCTTCTACCACGCTATTTGAACTGTCGAAACATGAACTGTGTTGTTTACAATGCCCCAATTACATTGCCAATTATAAATTATATTCATTTGTTTTTGTTATAATTGTTTTCTATATGTGATTGAAAATGCTGTGTTCAAAATATCATCCAAAACTGACAACTATTTATCGGGAAGCGCATTCTTGAACATGAAAGTGATCCTCTATGGGTAATGATCCGGTAATGGTAACTTGACTGTATCTTCTACAACCTAATTCCATATTCATGGGTCACACCCCAATTGATCAACAGTTATACAATCATCTTAAAAATAAATAAAGTGAAAGTAGAAAACTTTGAGAAGCATATAAGCACTAAAATTTATCAAAGATGTGTTACTACAGTTGATGCCATTTTAAAATCGTATAATAAGAAATGATTTGACAGATAAATTGTGAAGCGTTTTAGATTTTGACAACTGTGTAACAGACAGAAATATCCGTTAAAATCGTCATTATGAGAGCCAATACGTCTCATAAACACGTTATGATTGATGAAATATATTTTTTTACAGGAAATGTTTTATCTACATACTACTTCTTGAAGCAAACAAACTGAAAATCTATGAAAAAATATACCTTGGCAAAATCCAGAAAGTTTATCCGAAAATTTATGTTGATCTGCCATTCCATGCCCTACTGTTTTGATTGTTATATTAACTTAGGTTAATCTGCACCATAAAATATCAAAATAAAAAAGGTAAACATCAATATTTAAGTATCCATCGTGTATTTTTAACATCAAAAAATAAAAATAAAATAACTAAACCATAATAAACACCATAATAACGGACAGCGATTACCGTCTGCAATTTCCTTCTTTGTTCATATCGTATGCAGTTTTCAACTATATTGTATGCAAATTCCGTAAGCGTTTTAGTGAGACCCATTAAGTTGGCACATTGTTGTCAGTTGTAGAAACTTTTTATACTTATTTTTGTTAAGTTGCACTGGCTGAACCAAAAGAATTATGTAGTCGTTTCTAAATAATCACGAAACAACCTACTAATGCATATATGCTTGCCAGTTACTGAGTTTGTGCATTTCCATTCATTATACCATCGGCCTTGGCAAACAGCGTAGAATCAGATGAGACGCCGTGTGGTGTCTGCTATTTCGTTAGGCTGAAGATTTCCATATCCGCGTTAGTTTTTATGTCAAATGTTATGGTTTTTCAATAGATCGTATACTTATCTACAAAACAGCGAATTAGCGTTCACTTTACATCATTTCTGATGATCTTCTTTTGTAAATATTTTCTGAGTGTTATGTTGCTATGTCGTCAGCCATTTTGACGGTTGGTTTGTTTACTTTCGGTTTCCACTACAAACGAAATTAATTGATTTGCTGCTCGCGTTTATTTATTGATTAAATAATAAATTATTAAACCCTAATAATGTAATTGTCTCAATATCATTTATATTCAAGATATTATCGGATAAATAGAATACCATTCTAATTAAATACCAGTGTGTACTTACATTTATCTCGGAAAGCCTAGCCGTGTAAACCTTTCCTCAACTCGTCGCACACAATACGTTGAATAACACATAGATTTATGTCATGTTCATTAAAAAACCACAATGTGCACAAAAGACATGCATGTGTACTACCGATTGATATTCAAACACAATTGTTACGTCTGTGTTTATCGATTAAACGCCTAACTGAATTAATAACGCGTAACTTGGTTTCTTTGTTTATTAACAAGATGGAAGCTAGCCTAAGCGCTTTTCATGACGTCATGCGCGCGTGCCGTTTTCCATAAAAATATTTCAACACAAAATACTCGAAAACTTGATTTTTCCCAGGTATAACGCCTACGCCAACAGGTAGATCGCATTCTTCTCCATATACATGTCAAATTTCAGCAAACGTGCTGGGCCAGTTTTCAAGAAGCTCAAATCGCGGCTATATGCCCCAGCTTAACGAAACTTAGCCCCCTTTATCATTCGTTCGAATGAACGTCATCAATGATGACGTCCAATACATCACTCATTCCATACTAGAGTTGCGACACCTTAAGGGTTTCGCGGGATGGAATGAGTGGAGAGTTCATATCAAATTTAAAATCGATTATTTCAAAATAAAAAATTGGTACAAAAAAATATGTGGGCAGTGGGTACTAAAAAAATAAAAAATTTGGGTACAAAAACAAATTTAAGTACGAAAAAAAAGGGTACGAAAAAAATAAAGGTACGAAAAACTATTTGGGTACGAAAAAATGGGTACGAATAAAAAATTAGGTACGAACAAATTTGTGTACGAAAAAAATTTGAGTACGAACAAATGGGTACGAAAAAATTTGTGTACGAACAAATTTGTGTACGAAGAAATAATGGGTACGAACATAATATGGGCAGGAAAAAAAACTAATTTGGTTACGAAAACAAATTAGAGTACGAAAAAATAAAGGAAACGAAAAAAATTAGGATACGAAAACTATTTGGGTACGAAAAAAATGGGTACAAATAAAACTTTGGGTACGAAAAAATCTGGGTACGAAATAAATATGGGTACTAAAAAAATGGGTACGAATTTTTGTATTTGGGTACGAAAAAAATGGGTATAAAAAAAAATTGGGTACGAACAAATTTGGGTACGAAAAAGATTGGTACGAAAAAAAAATTGGGTACGAACAAATTTGGGTATGAAAAACATTTGGGTACAAAAAAAATGGGTACGAAAAAAAAATTGGGTACGAAAACAATTGGGAACAAAAAACATTTGGGTACGAAAAAAATGGGTACGAAAAAAAAAATTGTTACGAAAAAAATTTGGTACAAACACAAATTTAGGTACGAAAAAAATGGGTACGAAAAAAGGGGGTACCAAAAAAATTGGGTACGAAATATTTGGGTACGAAAAACATTTGGGTACGAAAATAATGGGTACGATTTTTTTTTTAGGTACGAACAAATTTGGGTATGAAAAACATTTGGGTACGACAAAAATGATTACGAAAATCGAAAAATTGGGGTATGAAAAATCTTATTTGAATAGTCTAGCCCGTGAATTGTTTCCTGGGGGTGAATTGTCTTGGGGTTGCTATTAAAGCTAGATGTACTTTCGGCCAAGCCACGTGTTTATAGCGATTGCGCAATAAAAAACACCACTTTTTCGTGATTTAATCAAAAACTAGATTTTTCCCAGTAATAACGAATACGCCAACAGGTAGATCGCGTTATATGTACAGTTAATGGAAAATTTCATAGGGCCATACATTGTAACTCTGTGAAAAATCATTTGACCAGAACCGGCTGATAATATGCATGTCTCCTCTTGGTAGTGAAGCTTCCCATTAAGTTTAATTGAATTCCAGTCATTAGTTGCTGAGAAATAGCCCGGACAAAAATTGTGCACGGACGGACAGACGAAGCGGCGACTATATGCTTCCCCCTTAAAAAATTTGGGGAGAACATAATAAAGAAGTTGTGGCAATAAAAAATGAATTTAAAGGTGGTACGCAAACTTTAAAATAGATTTATCAATTATATGCTTATTCTTAGTGAAAAAAAGGCCATAATTGTTACAAAATGCTTGATACAGTTATCTGCTTTTGTTTATACATTGGGGTCATGTTGGTTAAGAAGGAAAATACATGTATGAAAGCAATATGTCAATGGACATAGGAAATATATTCGAGGTGGTACGCAAACATTCCAATGCGCGCACCTACGCCGGGGTGAGTAGGATAGGTCCACTATATATATTTCATATATAATAGTCGAGCTAAAAAGTAAATATACTATAAACAACAAGCTTACCTCAATCACAATTTTAATGCAATGCAGTTAAACAATAAAGTTACAATGATATGCCAGGGATTGAAACTAACTTTTTACTATTGTGGGCAACCATCTTTAGTATTTTGGTTGCCCAGATAAAGAATAACGAGCCCAAAAATATGAACATGTGAATATTATTATACATTTTTTTAATAAAATAATAAATAATTATATACATTTGCTGACAATACACATGTTCAATGCATGATGTATTATTATGAGCCTGAATTGAATCATGTCCTATTCCTAAATAATGAATGTTATTTAACTAGTATTGATCCATGGTGATCAATTGTTTTTCAATTTTTATTGCACTGAATTGTTTTAAGATTTAAAAAAAAACAAGTTTACCAACTTTTGAAATCGAGTTGCCCAGGCCAAAATCTACTTGCCCCGGGCTCATGGGAAACCACTTATTTCCATCCCTGTATGCTCTTCATTTTCTGTTCTTCCATCCCATTCTCAAAATTAATTTTAAAGCACAATATTTTTTAATAACATTTGTATGAATTACTAACCATTATCACCCAAAACACAATTTTACAACGCTGTAATCGTGTCGTAGAGATTTAGTTTACTATTATCAGTGTTCTCTTTAAATACCGGCAGCCAGCGATTCTGCCGGTTACATTTACTCTTACATTTACATGACGGCTACTTTTCCCAATATATATCAAGTAAATGTCATAAATGCTTTTGTTTTACTGCATAGTTGCCGGCCATATAACTGGATACTCAATTTTTTCTGGAAAACACTGAATTATGCATGACAAACACACAATACTTAAAATCTTAGATTCGTTTTTAAAATAAATTGACACTTCCAGCTTGTCGACATTAAAATCCAAAGATTCAAATAATTTCCCACGAGGTACGTCAACAATTGCGTAATCAAATGAATGAAAAATAAAAGTAAAGAAAGCCGGATTTTACATAAATTCCAGGTTGATAAACACAACAAGGTAAAGGTACCTTGTAGTCGGTGAGATATAATAATAATACAGTTAGTAAGGCTCGTACCCTGGGTACGGTAAATATACTAAAACGTACCCGGGAATTTTAACACTAAATCGGTTGTTGTCGGGTATTTTGTAAAAATTAATTATGTTTACATTTATGTCAATTTTCTGTTCAATGGCATTTATATTATCAAAACTCATTGTTAAAATCAATAATGTGATTTATTTTTAAATCTTAAATTGTTTAAAGTCGCGTCATTGTATGACGTCGTTAAGTATAATATTTTCCGTGACATCGCACGTTCACTTTTTACCGTCATAGATTATTTAAAAGAAACATTATTTGGTTTGCAAGGTCCGTTAAATGGGGAACACCATATTCGGTATTTATATTATGTTTTAACAATTAATTCATGCTGTGTAATAAATATTGTATAAGATATTTCGATATTGATTGAAAATGTTTCAAATTGTTATTTATGAAACCTCTTATTCTAATTAGTGTATGCCATTATATTATACTTTGAAAAGCATATCTGTTGTACTATAATCTTATTATTCATTTTTTATTGTTAATTTCATTTATTGTAGAGAATCGTCAATGTTACATCTAGTCGCCAATGCTTGTCGTCAGTGTTAGTCGTAAATGCTTGTGATGATTGTCGTCAATGTTAGTCGTCAATCCTTATCGTCGTTATACATGAAGGAAATAAAAGCAGAAACAGAGACGTATTCTTGATTACTTGCTTATTCCTACGGCGTCCTCTCAACACTCAAACTAAAAAGCATGTTGATGTAGATTTTTTAAAAGAGAAGGTTGTTTAAGGTAAACAATATTGTTTTACGTTATCTGTAGCATGTTTAACGACATCGGATTTTTGGCGGATATACAACTCGGATATAATCTAATATTTGCGGGTATGTTTAAGTTTATTTACCGTACCCTGGGAACATGTAAGTAAAGTTAAGAGTACCCGGGGTACATGTACCGGTAAGTAGTACCCGAGCCGAGAATGACCAATCGAGCCTTAGTAAGTGATTGATGGTGTATGGGATAACATGCACTGAGGGTGTATATTTTTCATGAACAAGTCTATTGAAGGTGTTAGAGATGCATTGATCCATAACATTAAAAAGGGTAATTTACCACGGGCTTATTAAAATTAAAACGATGACATTTCATTGTACCAGCTGTTTATTGTTCAGTACTGTAAGCTTGCAATATTTTAAATAATGTAAACAACTTACCTTGTATTAAGTTGGCACATTGTTGTCAGGTGAAGAAACTTTTTATACTTATTTCTGTTAAGTTGCACTGGCTGAACCAAAAGAATTATGTAGTCGTTTCTGAATAATCACGAAACAACCTACTAATGCATATATGCTTGCCAGTTACTGAGTTTGTGCATTTCCATTCATTATATTATCGGCCTTGGCAAACAGCGTAGACCCAGATGAGACGCCGTGTGATGTCTGCTATTTCGTTACGCTGAAGATTTCCATATCCATGGGTGTTTTTGTGTCAAATGTTATGGTTTTTCAATAGATCGTATACTTATCTACAAAACAGCGAATTAGCGTTCACTTTACATCATTTTTAATAATGTTATTTTGTTAATACTTTCTCGAGTTCTTTTCGAACATGTATTAGTAGCTGAAATAATTCGCGTTCAGAATAAATCTGAACGCTGAAACTCCGGTCTGTAAAAACCATAACGAAAAATAAATACAATATTATTATGGGAATTACAGTATTTACAAGTGTATATATCTGAAATCTACCTTTTGTTTGACAAATATGAACTTAGTTCACAAAAATTACCTGTATTACATTTAAAATCAAAGACATGGAGCGATCATTTTCTCAAAGGCAGCCATTTTAGCATTGTTGTTGTTGTTGTTATTTCGTACCATAGCTATTTCGTACCTTTTACTTTTTGGGTATTTTGTTACTGTCGATTCTAATATTTTGAGTTATAATAGTTATAATTCTTTTTTTGCTTCATCTTCTTACTATTTTCAATTTCATTTCTTACTGTTTTGCGCATATTGCACACTTAATTTTTGTGTTCGAACTCAGTTACAAACATAGTTGAATTTAACCTCCAGTTCAAGGGAGATAACATGAACCCTTTACTATACAAGGATTTATATTGAATGAAACAAACTCGAAATATAGTTTATTAACAGGTAAATTTCGATATATTTTGCTCAATAAATGCTATTTAGGCAACGTTCTTTCATAATAGTCACAAATATGTGTGTATTTAAATTCAGGAATGATGCGACCGAAATTCGTGTCGGAACTCTCGCTATTAAAAAGATAGAGTGGACTATTGACGCCAAGAGTCTGCCAAAGCAAAAATCATCAAAAGACTCTAAGGCGGCAATTTATATTGACTAATGTATTAGCAGCCATTGAGTCTTGACGCCGTCTGCTATTTCGAACGATGATGATTTCCATATCCACTGGCGTTTTTTTATGTCAAATGTTAGTGTTTTCCAATGGATCGTATACTTATCTACAAAACAGGTTCACTTAACATCGTTTGTGATGATGTTTTTTTGTAAATACTTTCTAAGCGTTCATTCTGAAGAAGTCGGCCATTTTGACGGGCGAGGTATAAAACCCGGAAATATCCGGAAAACCCGGAAATCTTTTAGGTAATACCCGGAACCGATATAAATGGTTATAACTTCATTATTATTCGTCCGATATTAATTATAATGGTACCGTTGTAAAGAAGGTCCTCTACAGATTCTAACCATATCAAAATATTTTATGGCAGGGTCGTAGTCGGCCTGTAAATCGCGGACAAAGTCGGCCTGTTTTAACAAAAAATTTTACACACGCAAATGCCGTAAAGAAAACCCGGAACCGATATAAATGGTTATAACTTCATTATTATTCGTCCGATATTAATTATAATGGTACCGTTGTAAAGAAGATCCTCTACAGATTCTAACCATATCAAAATATTTTATGGCAGGGTCGTAGTCGGCCTGTAAATTGCGGACAAATCGGCCTGTTTTAACGGGTTTTTTTACACACGCAAATGCCGTAAAGAAAACCCGGAACCGATATAAATGGTTATAACTTCATCATTATTCGTCCGATATTAATTATAATGGTACCGTTGTAAAGAAGATCCTCTACAGATTCTAACCATATCAAAATATTTTATGGCAGGGTCGTAGTCGGCCTGTAAATCGCGGACAAAGTCGGCCTGTTTTAACGGTTTTTTTTACACACGCAAATGCCGTAAAGAAAACCCGGAACCGATATAAATGGTTATAAATGCATTATTTTTCGTCCGATATTAATTATAATGGTACCGTTGCAAAGAAGAACCTCCATAGTTTCTAATGATGTTAAAATATTTTATGGCAGGGACAGTGTCAACCTGTAAATCGCTGTGCGGTAAAAGTTGACCGAAAAATACCGTGTTTTTTTACACAGAACAATGTCTTGATGAAAACATGGAAAAGCTAAAAGCTAAAAGCATCCTTTTCCCAACCGACCATACATTTTTGGAACCGTTGTTACGGTATTCTTCCACTGTTTCTAAATATGTAAAAAAATATTGTGAGAAAGCATAATATGAAATAAGGCGAAGCATCAAAGCGAAAATGGTTATAAATGCATTATTATTCGTCCGATATTAATTATAATGGTACCGTTGTAAAGAAGATACTCCACAGTTATTAACCATGTCAAAATAATTTATGGCAGGGTCAGAGTCCGCCTGTAAATCCCGGTCAAAGTCAGCCTGTTTTAACGTTTTTTTTTGCCTTAGATTCACATGTTTGTTTTTTTTAAGATATGAACGATGCAAATGTGTCTAACTTATATTGTTTTCTGGCCTTTAAGCTATCTTATATATGTGACTACGTGCTATTTTGTTGGAGAAATGAAAGATTCAAATGTGTCTTATTTATATTTTATCCATGTATCGTGTGTATTCAGTGTCATGCGAAAATATATCTTATTTCACACTTTATTAGCGCCGTCTTTAATTAGTTCATTAAATTAATTAATTTAATATAATGTGCAACGGTGAGGTGGATCAATGCTCGTTGTTAATTTAAATTACACACCACTTCAGCAATAAATGAAATCAGTTATTTTGGCTGTAAATCCATTTTTTTCCGTACAGTAGCCATGTTCCTGTGTATTGAGCTGATAAGATCACCACAGCAAGTTGCTAATACACAGTGTAGACTTAAACGAAATTGGTTATTTTGACTGTAAATCCAATTTTTCCAGTACAGTAGCCATTATGGCCATGTTCCTGTGTATTGAGCTGATACGATAACCACAGCAGGTTGCTAATACACAGTGTAGACTTCCCCTGTTTTATTATAGTATTTGTTATTTACCTGCTTGGAATAAATGACGTGTATTCATTCGGGTCTGATGGCGTTTTGTTAAAGGTCATTTAATGCAGAAAAGCTGGTTTTCTGACATAATTTTTCAATCATTTAAATTTAAAAAAAAAATGAAACAATGAATGTGTAATTTAATTCTCAACTCTCGCTTAACTCAACGTTCAATGGGACGCGCATAGTTCTTTTTTATAAATTATGTACAAATATAATATGCTATACATTGTTGTTTATTTACTCAAGGAGTACCAGAAAGAAGCATTGTTATGTATAAAGCGCTTTACTTTTTCAAAATTCTACATTAAATAAAGAAATATCGTATTTTTTGTTAAGTGTACGTGCTTGATATATATTCATAAAATAGCAGTTTTGTTAAACAATCGGTCTTTAACCTTTAATTTGATGCAAATGAAAAGAAGAACTGCCTTTTTTATGTTTAAACTTAAATCAATATTTTACGAAGTCATTATTGACTAAATAAATATGTACATTTTTTCACTCCATTAAAATCGGCCCTTATAATTACTTTCATGTATATATATAGAATAATTGAGTGCTTTTCGGTGATTCTATGCTGGCGCGATAGTGCTTTTCGGTTGCAAATAAAAATACTATTGTGCGTAATCTTTAAACTTAAATCAATATTTAAC
Source organism: Dreissena polymorpha (assembly GCF_020536995.1). Classification (NCBI taxonomy): domain Eukaryota; kingdom Metazoa; phylum Mollusca; class Bivalvia; order Myida; family Dreissenidae; genus Dreissena; species Dreissena polymorpha. Next base: position 36,933,304 of record NC_068365.1, read on the forward strand.
GAAGTCATTAATGACTTAATTAATACGTACATGTTTTCAATCCATTATAAACCGCACTTATGGCTTACTTTCATGTAAATATGAAGAAATTGAGTGCTTTTCGGTGATTCTGTGCTGTCGCGGGAGTGCTTTTCGGTCTTCACATGAAGTGCTTTTCGGTCGGTATATTGCCGATATTTATCCAATTTTTGGGCATTAATACATCATAATAAACACAAGGTAGTATAAATATGCATGAAATAGAACCATTTATAACTAATTTAGTCCGTTTACACACAATAAAAACGCAAGTTTTCATATATATAGCGAGAAATTGAGTGCTTTTCGGTCGTCACATGAAGTGCTTTTCGGGCGGTATATTGCCGATATTTATCCAATTTTGGGCATTAATACATCATAATAAACAAAAGGTAGTATAAGTATGCATAAAATATAACCATTTATAACTCATTTAATCCGTTACACACAATAGAAACGCAATTTTTCATTTATATAGCGAGAAATTGATTGCTTTTCGGTCTTCACATGAATTGCTATTCGGTCGGTATATTGCCGATATTTATCCAATTTTGGGCAAAATGTAGTATAGACATACATTCATATAACCATTAATAACTAATTAAACCCGTTAACACACGCTAGAAACGATATATTGCAAATAGAGAGAGAGAAATTGAGTGCTTTTCGGTGCTTTTCGGTGATTGTATGGACCGACTTAAATACCAATAGAGCGTGACACAAACACAGCACAATTGTTTATTTCGGCAAACATTTTGATATTATTTGCTTTTAAACATAGCTTTTAATGACCATTGATAGTTGAATAATGTTATACTATTATTTGTAATTTCAAAACATGTTACTTGGTGATGTTATTCACGTTCAATAAATACATCAGTTATTCTTATTAACCTGATGCCTGTTGTCTGCTACTGTTACAATACGACGCTTAAAAATGTGGATTGCATAAATTTAAAGGTCAAATTCCGTTTGCACTATAATACTTGTAATAATGCATTATAAATATGTCAAGCATGTTCACTTTAACAAATACGATACTTCTTTATGTAATGTAGAATTTTGCAAAGGTAAAGCGCTATATATATGACAATGTTTTATTTTTTCTTGTTGATTAAAAACAAAAACAAAATATACCAATACATATAATATGTGTACATACTTTTTTAAACAAATATAATGAATCACGTGATGTTTTTATAATTTTGTTAAGCGTGCGTGACATTGAACGTTGATTTAGGCGAGTTATGCGATTTAAAAACTGATACCACTCAGCTTGATTTATAATTCATGTTCCAACGCGCCAATGTATTTAATTAAATGGTTTCATGAAATTGTGTTTAAAAGCATAACGATTGAAAGTATGTAAGAAACACAGTTTTGCACATAAAATGATCGCCAACAGACCCGAATTAATACACTTCATAAATGCCAATCAGATAAAAAACAATTCCAATAATAAAACAGGGGAAGTCTACACTGTGTATTAGCCACCCGCTGTGGTTATCCCTATTTATCAGCTCTATCTCAGGCACCTGGCTACTGTTATGAACAAATTGGATTTACTGAAAATAACTGATGTCATTTATTGCCAAATTGTTATGTACATTTAAAATAAACAACGAGAGTGGACCCACATCATTGTTGCACATTAGTATAAACTTCACTGTAATCTAGGCGCCCCGTAATCTGTTCTTTAAATAGACATAGCCTTAATAAAGACGGCGCTAATTAAGTTGGATATTTAGAAATAAGATCCATTTTCGCGTGACCCTGGCAGTATAGCATGTAGTATTATATCAATAAGACACATTTGAATCTTTCATTTCTTCGAAAAAATAAGCACGTAGTCACAGGTAAAGAAGCTACATTAAGCGCACTGACAAAGATGAATTGGACACATTTGCATCTTTCATTTATTACAAAGCATGTGAATATGTACAATACTTTTATTACTGACACATTATTCTTAAAGTCGACGGACAACATAAGAGGGAACCACAATTAAATAAGATCCATTTTCGCAGTATAGTGGTTTTTTAGAAAGTATTCACATATTAATTTTAGCTTGCATTAGTTACAATAATAAGTGCGCGTGCCATTGAACGTTGAGTTAAGCGAAAGGTGCGAATTAAAATCTGAAACTATTATGTCATCTGTACTAACAGCATTAACTCAATAGTGTCAAATCCTCTATAGTCAATTAAAGGGACATTTTCATTTTTTGAAGTAGTTAAAAACCAACTTGTAGTGAGTGATATTTTGATGCAACCAATTGAAACTTTTGACTTTAAATGACGAAAAATCGGATATGGGTGCATTGTGTGTGCTATGTATAAAACATGACAGTCACTACAAAATCGTATATATAATATACTCTGTATGAGACGTTACATATTATGACATTTCAAATTTAAACCACAAAATTGACAACTATTCAAAGATATATCATTCATTTTAGTGAAGGAATGATATATAATAATAACCATGAAAAGTTTTTCCGTTTGACTATGCCTTTTACGGAATAATTTTTCATAATAATATATATAAAATAAACGAGATTAATGATACCTTCATGTATAGTGTACATGTAAGACAAACAGATTCTTTCAATTCATCGCTGTCATTACATCAGTCTATTAGCATCTCATTCGCAATGAAATAATTTGCATTTCACGTGTGCAGAAAATGATTCATATTTTGGTATTGATGGAATCTGTGATAAACGCACGGTTAAAAATCTCACGCTTCTTCGAAAAAATAGCAAACGGCGTGTTGCCAAAAAAAAACGGAACAAACGAAACCGAAAAAAGCCGACTTCGAAATTAACCCAGCACCCGATTCAATACTCATGACACCAACTGGAAAATCTTGCGACACATCGCTGAAACAAAAGCTCGCCAATTTAATAGCATCAACCCCCAAAACACCAACGTCTAAAAAAAAGAAGCCGGAACACCAACAATTCATTCACTTCTTGTAAACAAATAAAGTTTGACAACAATTTAAGTTCAATTGCAGAAGACGTTCTCGAAGAAGAAAACCATTTAAATATAAGCAGCGATTATTCATTTACCAGTGAACAGACGTGTTTTAATCAAATGACCATTGATGACGCGTAAGACGATAATGTAGAAATTGCAAATATATCTACAATAGATTTAGAGCTAGTTAAAAATCCATTTGGGTGGCTGAACCACCCAATAATAAACAAATGTCAGCAAATGCTAAAAGAACAATTCGCGCTTGACAGTGGGATGCAGAACACACTTCTTGTTCCGTACTTTAATCATGATTTAGGTACCTGGGATATAAATAAACGTTTAACGAAACAAAATCCCCCGTCCGCCTAAATACATTACAACGCCAGTAATCACTGGGTATTATCATACCAATCACAGAAAGATCGACATGTTATTGTGGTGGACAGTTTGAATCTCCAAGAACTCTAAACAGTAGTATTTCAATTCAAATCGCTCAAATCTATGAAAATGGAGAGCGCAGTGTACAAGTACAAATACCCGACGTACAACGTCAACCTAATTACACAGATTGTGGTGTTTTTGCTATTGCAAATCTTACTGAGGTGTTACACAACAATTATGATGTAGATTTTTCAATTATCAGATATGATATACCAAGAATGAGAGCACATTTATTAGAATGTATTACTAAACAACATTTTACAACATTTCCAAAAATAGAAAAAAATGCCAAAAATGCCGTGTAAAGTAGCAAAAAGTTGTTCTATTAAGATTTTTTGCGCTTGTAAGTTGCCTGATATAGTTGGCGATATGGTGGAATGTGACAATAAAAGATGCAAATTGAATAGATGGTGTCACAAAAGATGTGTTGGGTACACAATGACAAACCAATATGAAAAATGGTTGTGTCCATACTGCACATGGTAATTTGAGATGAACAAGCACTGAGATAAAGGTATGTGATTATGGTACAACAATTATATCTTAATGTTTAGATATATGATATCTATTTAGATATAATGTAATGATATCCGCCAGTACAGTTACTTTTGAAGTGTCATTTCCATTATAACACATTAATCTACCTCGTCCAATAAAATGCAATTTATGCCTTCGACATCCAGCCCCGGAAAAAGGGGGGGGTAACTTCCTATATACGGGTATATAGGGATGTGCCGAAAATACGGGGTGAGTTTTTCGACTAAAATTACTGATATGGGTATGGTTTTGAGAATCTAAGTATAGATATGTGTATTGAAATCCGAACTTTGCTTGTATTTAAATGCATATATATTTGAAAGTATTTTAAGTATCAACATGGGTTTGATAAATTTCATACTGGATTTACAAATAGACAGATAATTCAATAAGTATACTGGACAAATCGTCATTGATTGCATTGGACTCCGAATATACAACGAAAAAAAGTCTAAAGGTATATTTACAATGATATGCACAACCATTTTTGTACTTCCGTCACTTTTTCGCAATTTAATTTAAACCACACCATTATTGATAACGTTTGTTTCGAACGCTAACCATTCTGACCATTTTTTTACAAACCCGCGATCACGTAGAAGCGAGTTATTTTATGCCTATGGAAGTTTTCTAGTATGCATGACAAACACAAGATCCAAAAATGCGTTTTGGGCTCGTTCGATGTTTTAACAAATATTTTACTGTTAACTAAAATGCCACGTCCGACTTGTCATTAAAATCCAGAGAGTCAAACGAAATGCACATCCACATTATGCTCTCTTTCAATTTATCTTAATTTTTTTTAACCACATACACATGTATGCTCTTTTTTAATCTTATCGAAGTTTACAATAATGCATGACAAACAAAAAAATCCTAAATACGTTTTGCATTTGATGATGCTTTGAATAAATAATTAACTGTTAAAAACAAACCACGTTCATATGTCGTCGCTAATTCTATCGAAAATGCGTTTAAACTATGTGTCGTATTCTGAGAAAACTGGGCATAATGCGTGTGCGTACAGTGTCGTCCGAGATTAGCCTGTGCAGTTCGCACAGGCTTATGAGGGACGACACTTTCCGCCTTAATTGTATTTTTGCTAAGAAGAGACTTCATTTAAACGAAAAATGTCATAACAGCGAAGAGTGTCGACCCTGTTTAGCCTGTGTGGGCTGTATGTTAAATATTTTGAGGTTAAACTAGTTTTTTTTCGTCACTGAAATGACCACACACGATATACGTCACAAATCTCATTATTTAAATTTAAAGCCACAAGGCAATGGAAAATTAATAAAACATTATCTTATGAAAATGAATGAAGATGTTTCGATTTAAGATTTATAAATTTACGGAAAAAGATTTTATGTTAGTCAATTGTGTTTTGCTATGAGCAGGGATGTGCGAATAACTGTAAACTTTTGCTGAGCAAGTCATTCATGCTATTATACAGAATTGCAGTTTACCTACATATTTTTCAAAAGGTCAGATAGCTTAATTGGTAGAGCAACCCAGGCCGCTATCATTAGATGGCTCATGGGTGGGTTCGGGTTCGAATCCCGATCTGAACTTCGTAGGTAAACTTGTGGTTGCAAGGCTGGAAACGGATAGTGTGACAATTTGTTTTCGGCGGGGTTTTGGGCTAACCGTTCAGTTCATCAGTTCGTCCGGTCACATGAAACCGTTTAATATGGCCTGTTTGTTGTTTAATTGCTGATTAACATATTTTAACAAACAGCAGCTTTTGTGCGATTTTAAAACAAAAAAGTTACTTAGTTACAAGGACTGTTATGTTGCTCTTATCTGCAGTTGGTTTTCGATCCATATATGTTTCTTCCAGATTTGTGCAAAATAAGGGTTTATATGAACTACACAGTCGGCAAATTATCACCATTTTACAAACGGAAGCTTTTGTGGGCTTTTCAAACATTGCCTCGTGTGGCCTTTTGAACTGACAATATATCGTTCTAAATCATAAAACAATTTCAATGAAATGTACATGTAATTCTTTGGAAACGTTTTTCTAAGCAAGTTAATCATGCTATTCAACAGAATTGCAGTTTACCCATATATTTTTCAAACGGTCAGAATAGCTTAATTGGTAGAGCAACCCAGGCCGGAATCATATCTTATTTAGATGGCTAATGGGTGGTTTCGGGTTCGAATCCCGATCTGACCTTCGTACGTAAATTGTGGTTGCAAGGCTGGCAACGGATAGTATGACAATCTGTTTTGGGCGGGTTTTGGGCTAACAGTTCAGTTCATTAGGTCACATGAAACCCTTTAATATGGCCCGTTTGTTGTTGAATTGCTGATTAAAGTAATAATTGAAAGTTCATTTCCTTACTTTTTAATAACAGTCTTACGAACTCCAGGTTCTTCTGCTAGGAAGTGCCTTTAATGATTTAAATCAAATATTATCTGTATATAAGTTGTGTGTTAGTTTCTTCACGGTGCGTATATTGTATATTGTCATCTAGAGTCCGTGGTTTCTTCTATTACAGATTAATTGAGTCGCTTTGATGCATCGCCTTATTTCATATTATGCTTTCTCACAAATTTTTTTACACATTTAGAAACAGTGGAAGAAAACCATAACAACGGTACCAAAAATGTATGGTCGGTTAGAAAAAAGATGCTTTTATAGCCCCTTTTAGCTTTTACGTGTTTTCCTCAAGACATTGTTTTGTGTACAAAAACAAAACGGTATTTTTCGGTCAATTTTGACCGCGATTTACAGGTTGGCACTGACCCTGCCATAAAATATTTTAACATGGTTAGAAACTGTGGAGGTTCTTCTTTGCAACGGTACCATTATAATTAATATCGAATCAATAATAATGTTTTTTATAACCCCTTTTTCCTTTTCAGGGTTTTCTTTACGGCATTTGCGTGTGTAAAAAAAAACCGTTAAAACAGGCCGACTTTGTCCGCAATTTACAGGCCGACTCTGACCCTGCCATAAACTATTTTATATATTATTAGAAACTGTAGAGGATCTTCTTTACAGCGGTACCATTACAATTAATATCGGACGAATAATAATGCATTTATAACCATTTATATCGGTTCCGGGTTTTCTTTACGGCATTTGCGTGTGTAAAAAAAACCGTCAAAACAGGCCGACTTTGTCCGCGATTTACAGGCCGACTACGATCCTGCCATAAAATATTTTCATATGGTTAGAAAATGTAGAGGATCTTCTTTACAACGGTACCATTATAATTAATATCGGACGAATAATAATGCATTTATAACCATTTATATCGGTTCCGGGTTTTCTTTACGGCATTTGCGTGTGTAAACAAACCCGTTAAAACAGGCCGACTTTGTCCGCGATTTACAGGCCGACTACGACCCTGCCATAAAATATTTTGATATGGTTAGAATCTGTAGAGGATCTTCTTTACAACGGTACCATTATAATTAATATCGGACGAATAATAATGAAGTTATAACCATTTATATCGGTTCCGGGTTTTCTTTACGGCATTTGCGTGTGTACAAAAACCCGTTAAAACAGGCCGACTTTGTCCGCGATTTACAGGCCGACTACGACCCTGCCATAAAATATTTTGTTATGGTTAGAATCTGTAGAGGATCTTCTTTACAACGGTACCATTATAATTAATATCGGACGAATAATAATGAAGTTATAACAATTTATATCGGTTCCGGGTTTTCTTTTCGGCATTTGCGTGTGTAAAAAAAAACGTTAAAACAGGCCAACTTTGTCCGCGATTTACAGGCCGACTACGACCCTGCCATAAAATATTTTGATATGGTTAGAATCTGTAGAGGATCTTTCTTACAACGGTACCATTATAATTAATATCGGACGAATAATAATGAAGTTATAATCATTTATATCGGTTCCGGGTTTTCTTTTCGGCATTTGCGTGTGTAAAAAAAAACGTTAAAACAGGCCGACTTTGTCCGCGATTTACAGGCCGACTACGACCCTGCCATAAAATATTTTGATATGGTTAGAATCTGTAGAGGATCTTCTTTACAACGGTACCATTATAATTAATATTAGACGAATAATTATGAAGTTATAACCATTTATATCGGTTCCGGGTTTTCTTTTCGGCATTTGCGTGTGTAAAAAAAAAAACGTTAAAACAGGCCGACTTTGTCCGCGATTTACAGGCCGACTACGACCCTGCCATAAAATATTTTGATATGGTTAGAATCTGTAGAGGATCTTCTTTACAACGGTACCATTATAATTAATATCGGACGAATAATAATGAAGTTATAACCATTTATATCGGTTCCGGGTTTTCTTTACGGCATTTGCGTGTGTAAAAAAAACGTTTAAACAGGCCGACTTTGTCCGCGATTTACAGGCCGACTACGACCCTGCCATAAAATATTTTGATATGGTTAGAATCTGTAGAGGACCTTTTTTACAACGGTACCATTATAATTAATATCGGACGAATAATAATGAAGTTATAACCATTTATATCGGTTCCGGGTTTTACCTTAAAGATTTCCGGGTTTTCCGGATATTTCCGGGTTTTATACCTGCCCTAAGCCCTTTTGACGGGTGTGAAGAAATACCGAAATTCCCGTAATTACCAAAATGTCCCCAGGAATCCCCGAGATCCCACGAAATCCCCATTAATGTTGATTATTTATCGAAAAATTGCGTATTTTAATATAGATTGTTGCGAAATACACTGAAATCACTAATGAAACATTGTTTTTATCAAAGTTTGATTTCGGAGATTTCGGTAGGGACTTCGGTATATTCACATACCGCATTTTGTAAATCCGGTTATGTAGAAATTGCGAAATCTTTACGTGATTTAATAAAAAAACTAGATTTTTCCCAGGTATAACGCCTACGCCAACAGGTAGATCGCATTCTTGTCCATACACATGTCAAATTTCAGCAAAAGTTACCGACCAGTTTTCAAGACTCCCAAATCGCGACTATATGCCTCAGCTTAACGAAACTTAGCCCCCTTTATCATTCGTTCGAATGAACGTCATCAATGATGACGTCCAATACATCACTCATTCCATATAACGCCAGAAAGTGTGATACACTGCAGCTCCAATATATCGCGGTCCGTTATATCGCGCTGTCCAATATATCGCGAGTCGGCTATGGCTCCCAAAAAATCCGGCGAGAATAATCACTAAATGTACTTATTTTTTACTAGAGTTGCGACACCTTAAGGGTTTCGCGGGATGGAATGAGTGGGGAGATGAAATAAAACCTATTTCTTTTTGTGCATTTAATGATGGTAACCAAAGTTCTCGCAAAAATTTAATATACATATCACATGATAGTAACCATAATACTCGCAGACATGCTTATTTTTTCGAAGCCGTTCGATTAGCTACCTTAAAAAGTAGAACTTCAATTCCCATGACTATAATATTAAAAACGTGAAAAGAGCAAACCACTGCAGTGTGTCGGACATCCCCATCTTAAACACTATCGACTAGCATTAAGCCTTTTTCTGTGTCTACAAAATTCTGTGTATTTTATTGAATCATCATTATAGCTTTGCGTTCAAGATAGTGTTGAATTCATTTTGCAATGCAATCAGCGCTTTGATTTTATATTACGAAATGTACTACGCAGTACTTTGTGTGACGTCATTTCGGTGACGAAACACAATAGTTTTATTTACACTCTCTGGAATTTAAGGACATGTCGAGGACGTTGTGTTTTAAATCTGTAAACTATTTGTTTAAAGCATCGAACGAATGCAAAACGTATTTCGGATTGTGTGTTCATCATGCATAAATGTAAACATAAATAGGAATACAATACAATTGTGTGGTTTGAACTAAGTTTCGATAAAGACATGGATTAATAAAGGTGGAAGTGCATATCGTTTCAAGGTGTTTGATATAAACTTTGGATTAAAGTAGTCAACTTATTGTTACAAACATTGGATTAATAATGTCATTTAGATAAGCGTGACGTTTATACTTAATTAAGTATTTTTATAACTCCTTTTAAAGCTGAAATTGAGTCATCAAATTTCGCTACAAAACGGTGTCAGTTGCAACAGATATTTAAATGTGCTACGTTAAATTATTATTATGTTTGATTATTTTGTTTATTTGTTACGCACTTTATGCTGCTAATGATGTGTTGCTCACGGCAAGCCTCGCCGTGTAAACCTTTCTTCAACTCGTCGGACAAATTCAAGTACACGTGATACTTACATTGTATTTTATTTTTTCTGTGAATTTGATGATGGTCACCAAAGATATCGCAGAGATTTTAATATACATGAAACTATTTCAATTAATGCTATTTTGAGAAGTCCGTCCCCGCTCTGCCGTTTGTTATTGTTTATATCATACTATTTTGCTGCTCTATATAAACATTTCTCAAAACCGGCTTTCCGTACTTTTATTTTGCATGCAACTGATTGCGCAATTTATGACGTATGTTGTGTGACGTAATTTATTTGTCAAAACAAACAATTTTAAGTTAAATTATCTGGATGTTTTTAACAGTTATTTATTTGTTTAAAGCATCTAACGAATGCAAAAACGTATTTCGGATTGTGTGTTTATCATACATAATTGTAATTGTTATAAATATTGGATTATCGTCGTCATTAAGGTAAGCGTGTTGTTTATACTAAATTGATTTGCTGCTCACGTTTATTTATTTATTCAATAATTAAACCCTAAATTAATAATGTATTTGTCTCATGATTATCATATATATTAAAGATATTATCGGATAAATAGAATTCCATGTTAATACCAGTGTGTACTTACATTTATCCGACACGTCTCGGAAAGCCTCGCCGTGTAAACCTTTCTTCAACTCGTCGCACACAATAACACATAGATTTATGTCATTTATATATATATATCTAAACAACCACACTCGATCTCCACAAAAGACATGCATGTGTACTTCGTATTGATATTCAAACACAATTATCGTTGTTTATCGATTTAACGCCTAACTATATATTACATTAATAACGCGTAACGTCAGTTACTTTGTTTCTTAACAAGACGGAAGCTAGCCTAAGCGCTTTTATGACGTGACGTCACAATGTTTATCTTAGCGCGTGTGGTTTCCCATAAATAATATTTAAACGCAAAATACTCAAATACTTGATTTTTCCCAGGTATAACGCCTACGCCAACAGGTAGATCGCATTCTGGTACATATACATGTCAAATTTCAGCAAACGTGTTCGGCCAGTTTTCAAGACTCCCAAATCGCGACTATATGCCTCAACTTAACGAAACTTAGCCCCCTTTATCATTCGTTCGAATGAACGTCATCAATGATGACGTCCAATACATCACTCATTCCATATGCCCCCCTTCGATGAAGAGGGGGTATATTGCTTTGCTCATGTTGGTCTGTCGGTCGGTCTGTCGGTCTGTCCGACCACCAGGTGGTTGTCAGACGATAACTCAAGAACGCTTGTGCCTAGGATCATGAAACTTCATAGGTACATTGATCATGACTAGCGGATGACCCCTATTGATTTTGAGGTCACTAGGTCAAAGGTAAAGGTCACGGTGACTCGAAATAGTAAAATGTTTTTTTGAATGATAATTTTAGAATATATACGCGGCCAACAGGGCACACTCTGAACAATATTACTGAAGCAACTGGTCTGTAATCCTAAATCTATAATTATCAGTCCAATGAAACATCATCCTTTTAGTAAAATACAGTGGATCAGTAAAAATATTATCAGAATATGAGAAATTTTTGTATATTTTGTATATTAAATATTGTGTTAATGTTTAATTTTGTTGATTAATATAAATATAAGCAGGACAGGGGAGGTAATACACTACAGGGGAAACAAATGCAATAAGTTTAAATTTATTGTTACAGATTTGCCTCCCTTGTAATATATTTAAATTTTACCAAATGTAAGGCTAACTGCATTTTTGTAATGCATACTACTACTACTACTACTACTACTACTACTACTACTGCTACTACTGATGCTGCTGCTGATGCTGCTACTACTACTACTACTTCTACTACTACTACTACTACTACTACTACTACTACTACTACTACTACTACTACTACTACTACTACTACTACTACTACTACTACTACTACTACTACTACTACTACTACTACTACTACTACTACTACTACTACTACTACTACTACTACTACTACTTCTACTACTGCTCTACTACTACTACTACTACTACTACTACTACTATTACTACTTCTACTACTACTACTACTACTACTACTACTACTACTCTACTACTGCTACTACTACTATTTCTTTTGCTACCACCACCACCACCTACTACTACTACTACTCTATTACTACTACTACTACTACCACTACTACTACTACTACTACTACTACTACTACTACTACCACTACTACATCTACTACTTCTACTACTACTACTACTACTACTTCTTCTACTACTACTACAACTACTACTACTTCTACTACTACTCTACTACTACTACTACTTGTACTACTACTACTTGTACTACTACTACTACTACTACTACTTCTTCCACCACCACCACCACCACCACCACCACCACCACCACCACCACCACCACCACCATTCACAGTGACAAAAAACGTATTCAGTGACAAAAAAAGTATTCACACACTGGCTGCTACTACAACTTATAGCCCATATAGGGGGGCATGCATGTTTTACAAACAGCCCTTGTTTATTTTTTTGTCATAAAGTTTTAATCTGAGAATATGCCACCTGCGATAAAACCCGGTGCTGGCTAGTTCACTCGTTATTTCAGGGCTTAGTTGACACGCAGTGAAGCGTGAAAACAGACCATAAGTGACAGTGTTGTTTTCACACGTTTGAGTTGTTTGCAGCACTTGAGTTATTAGTGTCATATCCTCGATAGTAATGTCAGTTTATTGGTATGTAAAGCGTTAAATTTCGCTATTGGGCATTCTGTCTCTGTACACGAATTACTTACCAAAAATGGCTACAAGCACTACCGCCACACGTAAACGAAAACAGTTCTCGATAACTGAAAAAAATCGAGATCATAGAGAAGGTGAAATCTGGTCAGTCTCGATCGTCTGTAATAAAGGAATTCGGTGTCCCTGTATTTGTATGTATGTTGATTATGTTAACGCCATATATATATGTACATATTCTTTATTAACAATGCAACAAATGTCATGTCCGCCATTTTTTTTGTTAGAACTGAGCATTCTTCTTGTGATGAATCTCGTTGCGTCTGTAAATATAAAATAAAAACAATTTTAAATTATAGTGGTTTGTTTTCTTTGTCTTGCGGACCATCTGTTAGGGTAGATTCGAACATTAGCACACGTACACTTCATTCGTCTTCATATTTTACGCTTATACTTTTCGTTCAGTTGATTTTAGATCGTACCTGAAAATAAAAATAAATAATGGCATAACAATTATCACGATAATCAAAACATATTACGATATTATATTTGCCAGTTCAAATTGCACATGTTATAATTAATTTGCAATTATTACGACCGGAATATATAGCGGCGCCGTAAATGAACTGTAAACAATGGCGAAATTTGACATATTATATGCTACGCTATTTATTGAGACCTTTCTGGACTTATATCGTGCACTGGATATATCGCGGTCGCGATATTTGGACCCCTTCAACCGTGATATATCGGAGTTGCAGTGTACACTTATTTATTGGTTTAATATTGCCTCAGATCGCATTTTCAAACACAGATTATTGCTAAAGATAGTGTATACATGTATATAAAAGTGTATCTTAATAAGATAATACGACCTATGAATGACAAAAAATGTGTCCACATACAACCTGAATTGTAATAAAGTCATTACATTATAACAATTGCTTGACAACCTGAATTAACCTTTAAATTATTTTTAGAGTTAAGCCACTTTTTAACTGAGAATTTCGGGTTCAATAAATTGAATACTATCAAAGATAATCAATTTAGTCTTGGACTACTTCCTTATGGCGTCAAGACACTTGTTACGGTCTAGCTGGATAACTCTGTCCTCAATATTTTTAAAGTTATGACCATTTTTATGTCCCCCACTATAGTAGTGGGGGACATATTGTTTTTGCCCTGTCTGTCTGTTGGTCTGTTGGTCTGTCTGTTTGCGCCAACTTTAACATTTTGCAATAACTTTTGCTATATTGAAGATAGCAACTTCATATTTGGCATGCATGTGTATCTCATGCACATTTTGAGTGGTGAAAGGTCAAGGTCATCCTTCAAGGTCAGATATCAAATATATGTGGCCCAAATCGCTTTTTTTATGAATACATTTGCAATATTGAAGATAGCAACTTGATATTTGGCATGCATGTGTATCTCATGGAGCTGCACATTTTGAGTGGTGAAAGGTCAAGGTCAAGGTCATCCTTCACAAGGTCAAGGTAATCCTACAATGTCGAACATCATATAGGGGAACATTGTGTTTCACAAACACATCTTGTTAACTTAGAATATGTTGTTAAATTTCTAAACCTTTAACACTATCAAAGATATTTAACTCAAACTTGAAAAACTTCTTTATGGCAACAAGACAATTGTGTAGGTCAAGGTCATAACTCGGTCAGCATTATTTGTAGAGCTATGCCACTTTTTAGCTCGACTATTATATTTGAAATATATATAGTGAAGCTATCTTACTCAACCCGGCGTGAGCGTTGGAATTTTAAAGTTTGCCTTCCACCTCAAATATTTTCTATGTCCCTTGACATATTGCATTTATATTTTGCATTTTTTTACAAACATGACCCCAATCTATAAACAAGAGTAGACAACTGTATCACGCATTTTGTAAGAATTATGTCCCTTTTTTCACTTAGAATATGCATATTATTGATAAATCTATGTTTAAGTTTTGCGTACCACCTCAAATATTTTTTAAGTCACTTGACATATTGCTTTCATATTTTGCATACTTCTTAACCAACATGACCCCAATCTATAAACAAGAGCAGACAACTGTATCAAGCATTTTGTAAGAATTATGTTCCTTTTTATACTTTGAAAATTGAAAATGTTGTTAAGTTTTGTGTTTAGGTCTACTTTATTCCTAAAGTATCAAAGCTAATTGCTTTCATACTTGCAACATTTACTAACTATAATTAGGGGACTGTGCAGACACCGTTATGTAACTCTGACTGGCATTTTGACAGAATTATGGCCCCTATTATTATTAGAAAATTGACAATTTGGTTAAGTTTTGTGTTTTGGTCCACTTTACTGCTCAAGTATCATAGCTGTTGCTTTCAGAATAGGAACACTTGATAACTATCATAAGGGGACTGCACAGGAAAAGTTGCATAGCTCTGGTTGGCATTTTGACGGAATTATAGCCCTTTTTTCTAAGTTACTTTGAATATTTTGTTATTTTTTTGTATGGATCCATTTTACTTCTAAAGTTTCAAGAATATTGCTTTCAAACTTCAAATACTTTCTTGTTATCATGAGGGTACCTGGCAAGCTGAATTAGACATTGACCTTTGAATTAAATTGACTCCCAAGTTCAAATTATTAAATTGTGCTTAAATTGTCATAACTTCTTTATTTATGATCAGATTTGAATCATACTTTGACAAAACAACACTTACCTGACATACCACAGTGGACTCCACCCAAACCATACCCCACGCTCCACCCTAGAACTCCACCCCCTCTCCCCAATTTTTTTTTGTTTTATTTTGTTCCTTTCTTTTTCTTATTTTTGAAAGAACATCAAATTAATGACCAAACCCCCACATTATACCCCCCTCTAGCTAGCCCTTCTCGAAATAAAATACGCTTTTTAACAAAATACACTATAATAAGTGCATTTATTCTGCGCATTCTCCAAAAAAGTGTATTTTTTCTGCGTCTTTCGTTTTAGAAGTACACTTTAGTGGATTAAAGTGTATGTTTCGAAATTAGAGCGCGTTTTTTCATAATCTTTTGAATTGCCAAGTGTATTTTTTCTGTACTTTTTCATGATTGAGTGCGTCTTTTCAATGGAAGTGTATTTTTAACTATATCTTTTCCAAGACAGTGTGTCTTTTCAATTTGAGTGTATTTAAGTGTATTTAAGTGTATTAATAAGTGTATCTTTTCTGGGTCTGAACATATTTTATACTTTTTATACATTATATATTAGTAGTAAAAATTTTGTAGTATTTACAAAAACAACACAAATACAAGTGTTATGTATGACATTATCAAATTTTATTTATTATTTGAAAACATCAAGAAAATAATACTTTTCATAATAAATATTTTAACAACAATGTTTAACAGCTTTAAAAAGCACAAGTTCAACTAAATCAGGCTGTGGGTCACTAATTAAAAATATTGAACGTGTCAAAAATATTATGTGGGCTTCTGGCAAGCCCACATAATTTTTGTGACACTTTCAATATTTTTAATATTAAAATAATATTTTTTCAACTTTCTTATACTGATATTTAACCCAAGTAAAATTAATATCCACCACATTGACTACTAAACACATTTTTTAAAGGCAATTAAAATAATATTTATAATAGAATTATAATTTTCTAACACCATTCAGTATGTTATATTGAAATATTCACAACTAAATATAATATGCTAAGGGTTTTGTGCATGTATTGTAATTTGTGATTTCATAAACAATGAACATATTGTCATTTCTCAGTAATGATATTCAATTTAAGGTCACAACGAGAAGAATTGTTATCAGTGATGTGTATTATTCCAAAATATTTTGGTGTTGAAATTTGCCTTCATCAGTAGATATATCTCAAGCTGACACAGCAGATAAGAGATCAGCTCTCCCCCAATTAAATCAAATATGCATCATAAACACTAATCTCTTATCAGTGATAATGCAATGCCTAACAAAGGGGTGCATATCATCTGCATACTTTTGATTGGTTGATAGTATTTGTTTTGAAAACAAGCCACTGTTGATTGGTTTAGGGCACAGGAAGTAAATTTGTTTAAACAAGCAGGTGTCAGCAACTGATAATGAGCTTCATTTTTAGACATAATTTAGCAAATTAAGATTTTAAATTGTACTTGTAGTGTCAAATGTCTTGAAATACTGTCAGCATGAAGTATTGTGTGATGAAAACAAATGTGTATTTACTACAATGTAGTAAATCAAAGGAGGTTCAAAGTGGCTGGATACTGAACAGTTGTAACAGGTGTGTATTTTCATTTCTGCATCCCTTTTTTAATTAAGTTCATTTAATTAATTATGATCATTATTCGTGTGTATGTATTGTCTCTGGTATATGGATAAGTAAATGCATTGTAATTTTAAGGAAAAATAACATCAATTGAAACAAAAATAGATAAATATACAAATTAAAAAGTGTATATGTTGTGTACAGTGAATTATTATGGCTGTGTTTTATGGTTATTGTTATTTTATTTATAGCTAAGTCTGGTCATTACTGAATGGATTTCTTTCCCTCATATTTAATGAAAACTTTTATATTTTGATTTTAAAGGTAAAACTCTTGCCCCAAGGAAAGAATGTGCATTATCACCTGCTAAAAAAGGAAGAAACAAGGGGATACTGACTGATGTATGGACTTTTACACCAGGTTTTTACCCTTAAAGAGTTTGCCAACTAGAATGGAGCAGGAGAGTGGGCTGTGCTTGACTTAGAAAAGCTGGATTTGTTGAGAGGTAAAACTATACAGGTTATTGCATTTAAAAGGCATCACACTTCCAGCCAGTCCAGACAGCCAAATGAGACCACGCATCTTAGTTCATTTTCAAGCTGTATTGTCTACAAAACGCTATTTCTTTGATGATAAGAGTTTAGTCACATGTGATCACAGAATTAAAATTGCAAAAATAAACAAACAAAAACAACAAGCAAACAAACTTGCATTGCTTTAAATTTCTAATTATTATCGCAACAAGATTACCATTACAGCAATATTTCACAGTTAAATGAAACAAAAACCTTTCAATTTAACAAGTATGAAGAATGCCTCGCCCTTTTGATAGTGTGTGATATCATGTTTATCTTTTTCAGATCAATACGCATTCAAGATCCTCAAGAAGAGAAGGACACAAGCAACATCAGTGGTAAATGTCACTCCAGCCCCTGCTTTTCCGGTCTCGCCTGCTGCTTTCCAGGTCCCTCCCCCCGCCAAGATCAGGTCTAGGCACTGGCTGCCATCCAGGTCAGGGGTTTCACTGGCCCAAAAAAGTTGTCGCCACTTTTTCGCGGCCTGAAAACTGTCGGTTATTCCAACCTTATTAATAAGAACAATCATTTAAACAAACCTTACTACATTAATGTCATTGACTATATTATCACTTTAAAAAGTATGTTATTACATAAAAAGCAATAAGTACCTTTATAAGTCATACCTTCATAAGTCTTAATAAGCTTTATTTGTATATAAATAACTTTTTTTCAACTTGATAAACAACACATATAACAAAATAATATCATAATGTTTACATAAATGTATTAAACAGTATGCTGCATAAATGTTTCAAAATTAATTATACAAACAGAATCACACCAATGAACATCATTTGAAAGGGAAAACGAAAAATAAAACATCAGAAAGTAAAGCATCTTAATTCAAACTGTTAAACAGTTATATTTGGTCATTTGGACATGATATACACCAGCTTCTGTTGTTAAAACGTTTTCTGTTAGTGGTGGATGATTTCCATGTTCAATGAAATTAATGTTTTTCATGTCTATTTCCTCACAGAAAGGCCCAGATAATTGCCACCATCCATTCTAGTTGCCTGAAATAACATAAAACATGTTTTTACAAACTATAAAAAACAAACCAACACATAAATGTCCCTATCTTTAAATGTCTGAATTTTAACATATCCCAAAAATAATACATCGAGTGAATGATACAACTGTACTTTTTCAGAAATTGTTGGTATCTTAATCAAATTATATCCTTCCCAGAACATTATAATAATGAAACTATTAAACAGAAAAGCTCATAAATACCTGTTGTAACAAGTTTTTATTTGTTATTGTGGAGAAATGTAATGCTTTTGCCAGCCCCATGGTTTTTATTAAAGAAATAGCAGCCCTAATGATCATTATAATTATTGATCGTCCTGACAGTTTGTCCCCGTGTTACTTAATTTATTGCTCAATATCCTAAAGGAGCCTTTAATCCGATAATTACCCTCATAAAACTTGACAATAGCAGTAAATACACCGTTTGTAACACTTACACGCTTCAGTGATTTCACTGCAATGTAGGTCGCTTACATCGTTGTAAATCAATATTCACAACTGACAGACGCTGGCCGCTAATACTCGGTCACGTGCTTTCGATTCGCTGTACATTTTGGATAGGATTTTACCGATGTTTTTAATTCGCCACTTTTAAAAAATTGGAGCCACTTTTAAAAATTTAACGCCATTGGCGCCAATGGCGATCGACAGCGAAACCCCTGCAGGTCCCCCTAGCGGTTGCGGCCGTGTTCCCAAATGGTTGCTTTACTGGACTACTGGTCCCACCACCATATTCGGTCAAGGTCTCTCCAAACGCTGAAGTCCAGATTCCTCCGGCCACTGCGGTTCAGGTACCACCAACAGCTGTGACCTAGTTCTCTGCAGCAGCTGCGATCTAAATATATTGACCCACTGCGGAACACTGCGGTTAATCGTTTTTTTTCCATACAATCTTCCACAAATGCCTCATTTTATAATGAAGTTTACAATTCTTATGTTCATATTTTTTGTGTTATAAAGATGATTTTCCTGCACATTGTGTTTTTTTTCCCTTCAAACTGCATGGGGCTATTACTTTTTTTACTGAAACATATCAGCACAAAATCGTAAAAGACTTTAACATACTTTAATACAAAAAAAGTTTTTAAACCCACAGGAAACCACCTTGCCTAAGCAGGTTATTGTTTGCCAAAACCTAGGGAGTGTGTGTTACATTGTCCATAGTGCTTATAAATTTAATAATTAGAATGAATTATCTTTAATGTATTTTCTTTTTAGATATATAAACTCGAGAAACTTACATTATTTTTGCGCCACATTACAAGTTTATTTATATTTGTGTCACTCCTAAGATTTTCCCACGGCCTCCGAATGTCTCTCGTACCCTCTGAAAGTGTTTGTGTTAAGAAATTATTTATTACGTTATTTTTAATAAATAAATCTATTTCAGACTATAAAATACTGTTCTAGCTGTTGATGTGTCCCCTTTATAGTTAAAACTGAGATAACTTGTGAGTAAATAGTTGTAAATGGTTGTATATATTTCCAAGTTTGGAAAGTTATGTAGATCTCAAATGTGCTTCCATGTCCATAGGGCTTATATATTTAATAATAAGAACGAATTATCTTTGATGTAATTTTAGGTTTTTCATATAAACTCGAAAAACTTACATATTTTGTGCGCCACATTACAAGTTTGGCAAGAAAAAATCTTTAACAATATTAAAAACCATGTGAGGATTGAGAAAGATTTTTTTTTAACTTTTTTGCTATTTGACAATTTGGTAAGCCTACATGTATGTCTTTGTCTTTCAACATATTTTATTTGCCATTGTTATTTATTGTGATATTGTTTGAAAAAAATGTATATTGACATGTTATTTTTCAATGCATTCTTTGTATGGAACAATGTAAACCCAAAAGTATCGGGACAGGGGGAAGCAGTTGCAGAGGAAAGCGGAAAAGCTTTTAAGCAACCAAAGAATGGTCTAAACTTCTTGTTTATTTTAAAATGATTTATGTTAATAAATGTGTTTATTTCACAGTTTAATTGCTGTTGTTCTTTCAGATCATATTTAAACCGGCAACTTTTCATATCCAAATGAATGGGGGGGTTTTTAATAGACATTTTCAAAGATACACTTAAGTGCACTTATACACTAAAAAATACACTAGAGCGTTTTTTTTTCTTCAAAAAATACACTAGAGCGTATTTTTTTCAAAAAAATACACTTGAGCGTATTTTTTCCATATTTTTCAAAAAAATACACTAGAGCGTATTTTTTCAAAAAATACACTAGAGCGTATTAAAGTGTATTTTTTCATGTTTTCCAAAGTAAATTAAAATGCTTTAAATACGCTTCAAGTGTACATTTGGGTGAACAAAAAATAACGGTAAGCGAATTAATACGCTTAAATATACTTAAGGGAATTTATTCACTTAAATACACTTTAAAATACACACAAAAGTGCATTTATACACTCAAAAAGTGTATTATTTGAACAAAAAAATGCACTTGTTTAGTTTAATGCGCTTTAAAGCGCTTTAAAGAGCATGTTATTGGCACAGTATTTTTTTAGCAAAAAATACAGTGCCAATAACATGCGCATTAAAAGCGCATTAAAAGCGCATTTAATGCGCATTAAATGCGCATTAAGTGCACTTTTCGAGAAGAGCTCCACCCCCACCCCAATCCCAATTTAATCGATTTAAACATGGTAAAAAACAAATATGTATTTATTTTATTTTTGATGGACCGTCCAACCATCCCTCCACCCAAGCTATTGCTATCAAACTTGAACTAAAATATTATTAGTTTGTTTTATGTCTTTACAAATAGTCAATAGATTGTGGCAAATATTCCTAAACTCAGAATCGTCTATAAAGTACAACTTCTTTAAAACATAAGCGATCAATATGTTTCAATTATGGTCCTCTTCCACTTAGAATTTGACTATATTACCTTGAACTTATTGAATATGAACAATTTTCCTTTGATGGCTTACGTTATACTGTCAAGCACTCGAAAAGTCGAAATCTGTCTTTTGACAGCTCTTGTTACATTATATTATTTAACAGATTGTATTATTGTAGGATGAAACCTAGTTAGTTATATTAAGAAGAAACATGCGGAAATAAAGCCGAGGTTTTACATATCCTTCATAAAGAAACACATTTGTAACATGAATATTAATCAACTGAAATGATCCAACAAACTGACTTAACAAATTTGTCACATTAAATCACATCAACCAGCCCTCCTTGTACCATTTCAGCCCACAGGTGGTTAGCGTGTGGCTATGGTATTAATTAGTAAAAACATCATTTTGAATAAAAAAATAACCGAATTATAACGATAAATCAACTTCTCTGGAAAGAAAATTCACTATCAAATATATATTAAACAAGGTATTGAACTCAAAATCAACCGAACACTGGGTGCATTGCTTTGAACAGCAATAACTTCATCAATTTTGCAGCGATTTCCATGCACATGGTCTTATTCAACGCAGAAATGAATTGCCTTTCTGGCAATGTACATATCTTTTTTACATTCTGATTTTCACATGATGATATACTGCGTTTAAGCTGCTGTTCTTCAAACTTTGATTTTCGCATATTTTAAGTCTACCTGTGCACTTTTTAACAACCTAAAGGGGTGTATGAATCTATACTGAAACACAATTCAGCTACTATCAAGTATATTGACTCAGTCATTATTTATGTGCTTGAATGGTCTTCATTTTTTAGGGGCCACAATATATCCATTTTACAATTATTTAATTAGAAGTACAACATATTTCAAAATTGTTAACTGAATAGGATTACTGAACTTGTAATTTGATTCCATTCCAAGTATGGGGCTATTTTTCATAGATGTTATGAATGTTAAACTAATGAAAGCATTCAACGGGTTTCAATTGAGATTGCCTGACATGACAATTTCGCAAAGAGTTATACAAGGCAGTTATTTGGACAATATTTAACGCAGGTCATTAAGTTTTCATGGATATAACCGTATTCAAACATTCTGAAATATCCTATTGATAGTTTTGACAACTTAAGTGTAGATAATCAAAATTGTGCTATTATAACTCAGCATGTGGTTATTTGATGAGATCATCATTTACCATAAATATATTCACTTGGGAGGTGAATTCAGTTTTGAGCTATTGAAAGTTTTTTTCACAGAATTCAAATATAATTTGGCCATATACTACTTTGAAATTTGTTGTTTGCACTCAACCTTGTCAAATAATTTATTCAACTCAAAGAAGTGAATGATTTTCAAATCACATACTAGAGAAAAAAATATAGCTCCTATTGTTCTATGCTACATGAATATTTATTTAAGTGACATGAATGAAATTGAGATAAGATAAGTGACGGCCCATGGGGTAACTTTTATTCATAGAGGGTGTTTTAAATACACAGGAGTGGTGTCAATTAATAACATAGCTGGGTCATTACAATGGCATGTGAATGTGTATGTTTGATGTTGAATCACTAGTGACAATATTGATGGGTTGGTAAGAAAAAAATCCCTTCTGCCAAAAAACAAAGCAAATTCAATATATTTGCTTAAAAATGCAATAATCTGCGGCTATTGAAATCTCTAGTCATATTTAGAAATGTTTTACAATGACCAAATTTGACCATAGGCAGTGTTTTATTTTCAACGTTTTGGGAAATTGGGAAAATTATTGTTGTTGTTGTTTTGCTAAAAGTGCTCCAAAAATGAGGATACAATATGTGTCACACCGTAACCTGGCATGGACGTGTGAAAATGATAGCACCTTATTAAAGTCCCAGCTCAGCTATATATATGGGCAGAATCATAAGAAAACGTGTTTTCATTGAGGATATCACTGAAAATCCGGTTGAAATCGGATGAAAACCAAAAATATAGTGATTTTTATTTTGGGGTCCAGACGGTAAAGTACGAAAAACGACCTAATAAATATTCATGATTCGACACGTTAATTCAAACCTAAACAAACAAAATTGCGGATACGGGCGCATTTAGCGGAGAGAATATTAGAACTGATGCAAACAAATCTGTTACAGACGGAGATTGAGTTTGCTAAATCTACGTAGGTATATTCCAAATGATAATAATGTTTATCGAAAGCTAAACAAAGATATTATTTGCATAACTCGCGACGCTGCAATAATTTTCATGTATTTATGATCTTTTATATACATGTATTATTTTATCGATTTAAAACCAATTTTGACCAGGTTTTCGATTTTTCAATGAATTGAGGTAAAGTTTAGTTCTCGCTATACGATTTATATGCAAAACAACGATCTATTCCGCGAACTGGGACTTTTAAGTAAATGTATGGACTGAAACACACATGAATATTTAAAAATGATATGCATATATATCTTTCATGACTTTACATCCCTCAGTTTAAGTATACATGTATATACGTTAAACACATATGTTTTATCATATACACTCTTTCTTTATATTTTCTATTCTTAAACACGTTATTAACAAACTGAAATTATGACCCATATATTTTACTTTTTATGCACTTTTTATGCTACCATTGTTCTCAAAACAATTTATACAAACTACTCAAACTTTATCCGATAAAGGCTTAAAGGCTATGGGGTTGCTTTTTGCAATCACCAAAGACATGCATGTTCCTGTTAAAAAAATGTTAAATTTGTTCGATTCTTATGTTATTTCAATACTGTGTTATGCGTGTGAGGTTTGGGGGTTTGTAAATGCTGATGATATTGAAAGAGTTCATAGAAGATTTTTTAAACGAATACTTGGTGTCAAAATGAGTACCCCTAATTCAGCTGTGTACAGGGAACTAGGGCGATACCCATTATATATAAATCGCAATGTACGAATTATAAAATATTTTATAAAATTGTATACTGTTAAACAAACTTATGGTATATTATATAGTACACTATGTTTTATGAGAAATGGTGCTGAAAATATAATACGATGTAACAATTGGATTACCAAAGTACGGGACTTGCTTCAAAACACTGGTTTTGTAGATGTTTGGATGTATCCAGAATCAGTAAATGCAAGTGTATTTATTCCGATATTTATGCCCCCCTTCGAAGAAGAGGGGGTATATTGCTTTGCTCATGTCGGTCGGTCGGTCGGTCCGTCCGTCCACCAGGTGGTTGTCAGACGATTACTCAAGAACGCTTGGGCCTAGGATCATGAAACTTCATAGGTAGATTGATCATGACTGGCAGATGACCTCATGTCACTAGATCAAAGGTCAAGGTCACAGTAACTGGAAACAGTAAAATGGTTTCCTGATGATAACTCAATAATAATTAGGTCTTGGATCATGAAACCTCATAGGTACATTTTTAATGACTGGCAAATGACCCCTATTGATTGTCAGGTCACAAGGTCAAAGTTCAAGGTCACAGTGACAAAAAACGTATTCACACAATTGCTGCCACTACAACTTACAGCCCATATGGTGGGCATTTGGTTTTACAAACAGCCCTTGTTTATGTTAGGTAACTGTAAAGCTTGTGTTGTTGTTGACAGTGTTCGGGAATTTCACAATTACCTGTGTCAGTGTTCTGCCATGAATCTTTACTGTTGGGGACAGGGAACCTTTAAGGTTAAAAAAGTGGGGACAAAAGGGAAAATCTGGGGATACAGAAATATATTTGTAGCAGATTTAAATTTTCAGAAACTATTAAATACCTTTTTCTTGAAATCTTAATATTGATTGATTTCTTCTTACAGGCAGTCCACAAGATGTAACATTCTAATTCAAACTTGAACATTTTAAAAACGATTTAAAACTTTCAAACAATTGTCAACATATTTACAGAACTTTAAACAGATTAATGGTCATTGGACTCAGCATGGCGTGTCAAAGTACTTGTTCGATAATTACATGTAGAATTACGAATAGTAAAGGCGTTTTTTTGTGTGCTTTATGCACAAACTGCATGTCATTTTGTTGTTGTCAAACAGTGACCAAGAAAATTCTTGAAGCCAAATTGCTTGGAATGTACGTTTAGGAGCAGACTTTTTGTCGAGATTGCTAAACGATGTTGGAACTTGGTAAGACTCTGTTGTGGTGTTTTTATTATCATAATATTTTCTAATTTTTTTATGCCAGAGGAAAAAACTCAAAACGGATTTTATTTTCTTTGGCCGGTTACCTTCTGCCATTTTGATAGGTTACAAAATGAATCGATTAGATTTTATTCCTAATTCCTGTGCGCCCGCGGCCCATATACGGAAAACGGTGTGGAAATTATTTTTTTTGCGCCAATAATGCAAGAGCGCATCCACAACAACTTTGAAAAGTGCTTATATAGTAATGACGTAGAGTGTTATTTTCATTGATGACATGGCAGCTGAATAAGTATTTATGTCTTTTATTTGTTATATTCATGCCCTTCTTCAAAAAAGAGGGGGTATATTCTTTTGCACAATTTTTATTGGCAGTTGGTCGGTCCGTCTGTGGGTCGGTCTGTCCACCAAATGGCAGATGGCCACTATTGATTTTCAGGTCACTAGGTCAAAGGTCAAGGTCACAGTGACTCAAAACAGTAAAATGGTTTCCGGATAATAACTCAAGACCGCATTGGCCTAGGATCATGAAACTTCATAGGTATATTGATCATGACTGGCAAATGACCACCCCTATTGATGTTCAGTTCACTGGGTCAAAGGTCAAGGTCACAGTGACATGAAGCAGTAAATTGGTTTCTAATGTATTCACACAATGGCTGCCACTACAACTGACAGCCCATTTGGGTGGCATAGGTGTTTTACAAACAGCCCTTGTCAGATAAGAGCCATT
Source organism: Dreissena polymorpha (assembly GCF_020536995.1). Classification (NCBI taxonomy): domain Eukaryota; kingdom Metazoa; phylum Mollusca; class Bivalvia; order Myida; family Dreissenidae; genus Dreissena; species Dreissena polymorpha. The sequence continues at coordinate 36,959,799 of NC_068365.1, forward strand.
TCCTGGCAATATAATACAAACAATGCTTTAAGAGATCTATAATCTTACAGTCAAATTTAAATAGTTGAATTTACTGAATAAATAACAGATAAGATTTTAATAGCATAAGGCTACTTTTTTTTTTTAACTTGATTGTATAGAAAGCCTAAGGCTTATTATTAAAGCTCTCTAGTCTTTGTCCAGAATACAATCAGTACTTGGTGCCTTTGTGGCTGATTGTAAGAACACTCCAACAATAGGGATCACACTGAGGACCTCCAGCTTGCTAAGCAGACACAATATCCTCTGTCAACTTTCAGTGTCCAATTATATACAATCAGTACTTGGTGCCTTTGTGGCTGATCGTAAGATCACCCCAACGATAGGGATCACACTGAGGACCTCCAGCTTGCTAAGCAGACACAATATCCTCTGTCAACTTTCAGTGTCCAATATATACAATCAGTACTTGGTGCCTTTGTGGCTGATCGTAAGAACACTCCAACAATAGGGATCACACTGAGGACCTCCAGCTTGCTAAGCAGACACAATATCCTCTGTCAACTTTCAGTGTCCAATATATACAATCAGTACTTGGTGCCTTTGTGGCTGATCGTAAGATCACCCCAACGATAGGGATCACACTGAGGACCTCCAGCTTGCTAAGCAGACACAATATCCTCTGTCAACTTTCAGTGTCCAATTATATACAATCAGTACTTGGTGCCTTTGTGGCTGATCGTAAGATCACCCGAACGATAGGGATCACACTCAGGACCTCCAGCTTGCTAAGCAGACACAATATCCTCTGTCAACTTTCAGTGTCCAATTATATACAATCAGTACTTGGTGCCTTTGTGGCTGATCGTAAGATCACCCCAACGATAGGGATCACACTCAGGACCTCCAGCTTGCTAAGCAGACACAATATCCTCTGTCAACTTTCAGTGTCTAATTATATACAATCAGTACTTGTTGCCTTTGTGGCTGATCGTAAGATCACCCGAACGATAGGGATCACACTCAGGACCTCCAGCTTGCTAAGCAGACACAATATCCTCTGTCAACTTTCAGTGTCCAATTAAATCAGTGTCAAATTAAATAGACACCAAATGTTCATGAACAGTATAATGGTAATGTTCGTGATCTTCTACACAGTTAATGCGCTTTTCGGCCCTGATGAACTACATTTTAATAAACAGTTCTTTAGTTAGAACAATGCTCTCATGAACTTTTTTAAACGTCTCTTTGGGGTACAATAATGTTTAATTAACCTGTAATTGAATTCATGACTACTTCATTAACTTTAACAATTGTTCAGTTAACTGAATTTTGGGTGTTGGTTAATTATCTATATAGACTTGCAAATATTTGTTGTATGGCATAAAGGAAGTCACATGTTTTGTTACCTTTTTACATGCGTATGTTTTAATGAACAATCTGACATTTGATTCAGCACATCCTGCTCTAGCTGTTTCAGTACTAAAATACTTTGTGAATACAGAAATTGTAATTTTATATGAATAACGTTAATTTATGCAGTTTTGCAGACAATTAATTAAATATGGTATGCAGTATTAAATAGAAGTAAATGGAATGTCTGTGTTTTTTTTTATTTCCATAATTGCAATGTATCACATGACAAGGTTCCTAAAATGTATTCTGCCCTTTTAATCAGCAATCTTCTACATTTATATGACAAACAACATTGTCCCACAACGTATCTTTTACAGGTCTATAGACATAATATAAATAATTGTGAAATAATGTGGGTGACATTTTAAAATTAAAATTTAAGATCAGTCTATTTTATGCGACATAAAAAAATTAATATCAATTGTATGTGTTTGCAATTAAAACACATTTTTATGTTCAACTGTTGTATAACTATAAGATTCATACTATTGTCTGAAACGAATGAACATTGGTAAACACGAATGAACAAGGGATGTCGACAATTTATCGTTTATATGTAAAACATTTTTGACAACAAACCTTATTCTCTTTCTTCAAATACTTAATAATCAAGCAATACAATCATTATGAAATCACAATAAATATTAAAAAAACATATCTTCACTGCCAATAAAGTACATTAAAGTCTGTTTTAGAAAACTCATTCAGTAATGCAACAGATAGAAAATAACACCAACAGGTAAAGTAGGGCTACAAATAAGGATCGTTTTAACGATTTGTATTTGACTTAAAATGAATAAAAATAAAAACAATCGTAATTTAATGATAAGGAAAATGGGAAAACGACTTGAAATTGATTATTTGTCGTATAAGTTGTGATGTTTCACTCCGTATTGCATTTGATTTGAATGAGTTTATTGTGAGCTTTATAGTGGGGCGGTAATATTTGTTGAAAGTTTATATAGTCACAGGATCGGGCTGGTGTGACCGTGTCTATTAAAAAATTTGCTTCCATGGTATATGCGGGAAAATGTCTGCTGCTGAAGGCATACAGGCTAGGAAACTACCATTACGGGCATGGGCGCCCAACATTTTAAATTTGTTATGAGACCCTAACTGTCCAGTAAAAAACGTTGCAGAGTTTTTTTTTACCTTTACGGGAATGGTGGCGGGGCCTGTCCAAAGGGGAAAAACACGTCGTTTTTTAGGAAAAGGGGAAATTAAAATATTCACTCTTTTATATAAAATGATATTTATTATATGAATACACATGTATGTATGAATGTAATATTCATGTAGCTAAATGTCTCTGTCCTTTTTCTTAAATATATATCAATGATTTTTTCAACATTAGTTTCAGACAGTTCATTCGTCATTCACAGTCTCAGTTTTCCAAGCCAATTTGAGTCTACCCTGGTAATTGGGATTTTTTAAATCGATAAAATGGCAAATTTGAGCATTTTTTTTTCAATAAACTGTACCATATTGGAATGTTTTTATCAACAAATATTGACACATCAGGCCTTTTTCCGGCCATTTTGTAAAAAAAAGCAATTAATGTGAAAAGTCCACTGATTTGGGAAAAACTAATTTAATATAACTCTTTATAATAATAGAAAATCATATTAATTATATTAATTATAGTTATATACTTTGCTAGCTGTTTATGAAATAAATTTGAGATATATTTATCATTAGACAGTTGTTTATAAAAAAAAATTATTTTTTTTTTTTTTACTTTTGGAGGGGATTTTTTCTACAAAAGTGGGGGAAAATATATACTCTTTTTTGAGGGGAATGGGGCCAAATATCGGCCCCGAAATTGCCATAAAAAACACTGTGTTGTGAATAGTATACTCTCAGTTTTAATTGTGCATGTAGTGATACACTCTTAAATATTTGAGGCAAATCACTGCAATGATGGGAATATGGGGAAAAATATAAAATGTTATAAAACGCTTGTTGTGAAAACTTATTGACATTTGAGACCTTAAATATATTGTTGTGTACAGGAACCATAATTATCATTGTATCAAAAGTCAAAATACAAAATACAGCACTTATGTTCAAGCCTCTGCATTTGTGTAGACACGGTATAAAGCACTGTCAGTGATAGGTTTAGTTCATCTTGTAGTAGCCGGGTACCAATTAGTTTGAGGCATTTTCAGTGCTATACGTAATTGATAATGTGTCTGCAATTGTAATAATTAAAACAAATTACTTTGAACATATTTTTATTAAACGTTAAAGTAAATGGGTTCCTCTTAAACAAAATCTATTGTTTCCACTAATGGCTTATTACCAAAAATCATAGGCCTCATTTTGCTTGTTCATTGCTATAATATGATGGTGCACCAAAGTGTGGCGTTATTTATGTACAGTAATGATTCATATTAGTGAGCGAACTCAGTGAGATGAACACCGCGGCGAGTGTTTTTTTTCAGTACACGGTGTTTGTACTGTAACGATATCTTTATTTTGTCAAGAATGGGATGGGCTATCATTGAAAATGTCTGGTTATTTTATGTTGTATATTGTTTGTTAATAAGTACAATTTTGCATGTTTAACACTTAAAGCATATCTTTCTTATAATAAATACAGTAAACTAAATGTTGATCATCTGGTTTCTTTGTTTACAGATCTAATATAAAGGAAATATCATTCATCGACTGTATTGGGATAATTTTCAAACACCACTGCAAATAGTGGTCTATCCTTTACTGAACTAAACCTTTAATTCTACATAGGCGGAGAGCTTATTATGCCCCCCTTCGAAGAAGAGGGGGTATATTGTTTTGCTCATGTCAGTCCGTCCGTATGTATGTCCGTCCGTCCACCAGATGGTTTCCCGATGATAACTCAAGAACGCTTATGCCTAGGATCATGAAACTTCAAAGGTACATAGATCATGACTCGCAGATGACCCCTATAGATTTTCAGGTCACTAGGTCAAAAGTCAAGGTCACAGTGACTAAACTTAGAAAAATGGTTTCCGGATGATAACTCAAGAATGCTTACGCCTAGAATCATGAAGCTTCATAGGTACATTGATCATGACTTGCAGATGACCCCTATTGACTTTTAAGTCACTAGGTCAAAGGTCAAGGTCACGGTGACTTCACACAGTAAAATGGTTTCCGGTTGATTACTCAAGAAAGATTACGCCTAGGATCATGAAACTTCATAGGTACATTGTGTACATTGATCATGACTCGCAGATGACCCCTATTGATTTTCTGGTCACTAGGTCAAAGGTCAAGGTCACAGTGCCAAAAAACGTATTCACACAATGGCTGCCACTACAACTGACAGCCCATATGGGGGGCATGCATGTTTTACAAACAGCGCTTGCTTACAATAGAAATTCTTGAATTGGTTGTTACTAAAATTCATATTCATAAAAAAACTTTAAATTCAACCCTGTGTTCCCGTTAACGATATTGTGCACTCGATTTCGGTAGTTCACCGAACACCGCGGTCAGTTACGTGTCTGCCACCCAAGAAATGTCACCCATCGGGAAAAGTGAACACCGCTGACAGGCGATTTTGTTTGAAGTACACGATATCTGTACTGTTGGTTAAGTTAACACTGAACATGAATGAACTTTTATTTAATAAAATAAACAACCCAATTAAAAAGAGTGTGCTTCCAATCTTAGAAGAGTCTTTTTGGCTTTTCGTTGGAAGGTCCTTCTTTTGATCCGTAGACTGTCTATTTCATCTATTATTAAGTAGACAATTTGACCTAAGATAGCTTATGTTGGTATGCTGGTTGCTTGAAAGAAATATGCCTATTTATTTTTAGGTTAAGAGGTCAAATGTCAATCTAACAGAGGCTTGTAAAATGAAATGTGTTTATACACGATATCTCAAAAACCCTGTTATCTATGATAAACTTAATTGAAATGCTGGTCAGTCGAGACGCCTATCAAATTTGATGTCACTTGTCAGATGGGTCAAGGTCACTGTTGCTTGTAACCTAAGACCAGTTTTTGTCAGCAGATTATATGTTGAGAATGCTTTCTTCTACGATCTTGAAAGCAAGTTATCTGAGTTCTTTAGAGGAAAGGAGAAGCCGTTCAGATACACCGATAAGAGGTGAAGGTCACAGTTGCTTGAAGCATAAAAACACTAAAGGGTAGGATCATATAAATTAGTAAGGCTGAAGAAAATATGAACCCCAGCAATGTTGAGAGTTACAGATCAAAGGTCAAGGTTACAGCAACATTTAGTATTAAGAAAACTTTATTATTTTCACTTGTTAAGGGGCACTAATATTTTCACTTGTGAAGGGGCATATATGTTTTATATCATGTATTGTTGATTCTGTACTAGAGTTTGCATAACTGTTATGCAACCAGATGTGGTTACTGATATTTACTTGCATGTATAGATGATGTACATATGTTAAACCTGAGTAAGCAGCTGAAATGGTGCTAAGGCCAGACACTGGACCTGTACTGACCTTCGTCCTGCCTACATAAAGTTTCCTAGATTGGGACTGTATCTAATTTGACGATTGCCACTCAACATTTAGCCAATTTTAGTTGACATTCACATCAAAAAGATGTATACAGATTTAAGAGATTTTGCGTTCAACCCAACGACAACAATGAATGTTTGTAGTAAGTAATTGTCTGCTGCAAGATGTTTATTAAGTGGTAGTTATTGTCTGTACCATATTTTAAATGACTCAAGCAGTGGAACCATATACATGTAATTAAAGTATAAAAAAAACAGTTGGACATATTTGTAAAAACCTTTCAGGTATGTTGATTGTTTAACAAAACATTAACGTCACACCTTCCTCAGTAGCTAACTGAATGACCCATCCACAACTAATTATTAATGCATCCAACACATTTGTTGTCAATTAAATACATGTACATACATATGTTTACAACAGAAGTTGTATCACTAATGCTTTTGCTATTTCATATTGCAATAGACCAGTTCACGCGTGACGTCAGGCGCACCTGCGTGTTTACATCCGGACTACATTGGTAGGCAAATGAAAGACACAATCAATGGGGAGAAATAGAGCGTGATCGTTTTTATGTCCCCCACTATAGTAGTAGGGGACATATTGTTTTTGCCCTGTCTGTTGGTTGTTTGGTTGGTTGGTTGGTCTGTTGGTTGGTTGGTCTGTTTGCGCCAACTTTAACATTTTGCAATAACTTTTGCTATATTGAATATAGCAACTTGATATTTGGCATGCATGTGTATCTCATTGAGCTGCACATTTTGAGAGGTGAAAGGTCAAGGTCAAGATCATCCTTCAAGGTCAGAGGTCAAATATATGTGGCCAAAATCGCTCATTTTATGAATACTTTTGCAATATTGAAGATAGCAACTTGATATTTGGCATGCATGTGTATCTCATGGAGCTGCACATTTTGAGTGGTGAAAGGTCAAGGTCATCCTTCAAGGTCAGAGGTCAAATATATGTGGCCCAAATCGCTTATTTTATGAATACTTTTGCAATATTGAAGATAGCAACTTGATATTTGGCATGCACGTGTATCTCATAGAGCGCACATTTTGAGTGGTGAAAGGTCAAGGTCATCCTTCAAGGTCAAACATATGGGTCAAAATTGCTCATGTAATGTCACTTCTGAAATATTGAAGCTAGCAATTTTATATTTGAAATGCATGTGTATCTCATGGAGCTGCACATTTTGAGTGGTAAAGGGTCAAGGTCAAGGTCATCCTTCAAGGTCAAACGTCATATAGGGGGACATTGTGTTTTACAAACACATCTTGTTATTTAAACGATTTTATTTAGATTTTATTTTTCAACATGCCAACCAGTTGTTCTACTTTACTGAAACACAGATTAAAAACAAGCAATAAATAGATCAATTCCAATTATACAACATATAAAAATTAACCAAAATGGTATTTGTCTGGGAAAACTAACACGTTGACACATTAAATAAACATTTAATTAAATTAAATGCAATATTTTTCATTTCATTGTTTGCATCAATCTTAAAATCGTGTAAGCATTTGTATTCCGGTGTTTAATTGCCCCTTTGTTCTGCATAAACCGATTATCTCGTTTTGATCAGATATTGTCCAGACTTCACTAACAATATGGTGTCATAAACCACACTGGGTGGCAGATGACAGTCTGGTCATTCAACACAGTTGAGGATACCACCATGCCTTCTCTTTCTGGTAGTATTTGGTTAAATAATTTACTGCCGAAATACTTAACAGTTGCTTAAATTAGATATGTTACATATTGTACAAATGAAAAGTCATGTCCAATATGGATTATCAGAAAAAAAATTCACAGTAAAGATATTAGCCCGTTTAATTAAAAAAAAAATAAAGTATTCAATAATTATATAATTTACGTAGAAAACATTTAACGTATTTAGTGGGTTAATTAAAACTACGTCATTCGGAATGATTCCGTATGATGATTTAATGTTACGGCAATGTTTGAACGACATCATAAAAACAAGAAATTACGTTTGACACCAACGGGTGTAAATAATGTTTAAAAAAAAATAAAAAAAATATGTATATAGATATATGTGTGTTAAAATGTTAGATATGTGTCACGCATACTCACTAGTAACGAGTTTTCAATATACGTGAATACACAGTTCAATTCGCATCATGTAAAGTTGTGTTTTTCAGTTGTATGTTTATATTCCTCAAAAGTGTGATTCTCTGTACAAAACCCATAAAAATTAAAATTACAAGTAAATTCCGTCATGCACTTCGCTTATGATAGGGCTTTGAAGTACGTTATTTTCAATGAACCCCTTACACTTTCTATCACTCATTTTTATCACACTAGCGTACTAATGCAATTGATAATTATTATTTTATAATTAAATGTATTATTATGGTAATTTATTGAAGCTTTTATGCAAAAAATGATACCGCTTATGCATAGAGCTCTTTGTTGTGTCAAATTGTCCGTCTCTCAGTCTTAAGACAATCTTTACTTTGATACAAATGACGCGTTGTTTTAAAATGCAAATAAATGTATTAATAAATTCTTTTTACAATAAATATTATATTTTTGAAATATGATTAAGGTGTTGTTTTTTCCGAGCTTCTTATCGATTTATTTACTAAACAAGTGTCGTTATCCATATGTTTTGAAAATCATGAAAATGAAGCATACGTTATGCAACAACTAGATAAGTGTCGCAATGATATTATATTTAACTGGATGACAACTTTCAAGCTAAAAATGAACCAATCAAAAACAGAAATCATTTTATACGGAACAAGGCAACACTTATCTAAAATGTCCATATCAAGTGTGAGTGTTGGAGGATGCATGGTTAAGTTAGAAGACCGTGTGAGAGATCTTGGTGTTACAATATGACCAACACTCTTAACTTTGACCTTCACATCACGAAGAAGTGCCAAATTGCCAAAATGCAATTGCGTAATTTAAAAGCTATACGCAGGCATTTGACACAGAAGTCAGCGGAGGTGTTAGTGCATGGTCTTGTAAACTCCCATATTGACTTTTGCAATGGTTTATTCACCAATCTACCAGCTTACCAAATTCAAAAGCTTCAGCGGAATTAAAATCATGCCGCAAGAGTGGTCCTGAATGCGTCATTTGATCAACCAAGTGCTAAACTCTTGAAACAACTCCACTGGCTGCCAGTAAAAGCTAGAATCATGTAAAAAGTCCTGGTTATGGTCTTTCGTGTTGTCCATGGTTATGCTCCTGGTTACTTGCAAGAAATGTTTGTCCCAGCAAGCAGTCGTTATAGACTTCGATCACAAAGTTACAGTAATCTTGTTATTCCCAGGAGGCGAACTAAGATGGGGGATAGATCTTTAGCTGTTGTTGGGCCGAAGTGGTGGAACAATCTACCAAGCCACCTAAAAATCATTGACAATGAGGGCTGTTTTAGATCAAGACTTAAAACTAATTTGTTCAATCTATTTCACGGATAACCAATGTGCAGTGTTTGTGAAGCGCAATAGAATATTTTTAGAATATTTTTTGCGCTATATAAGTGACATGTATTTGTATTTGTTTTGCGTTACTGTATCCCATGCTTTTGCCTACCAGTGCATTGCGCATGCGTGAAATCCAGAATCAAAACAATAACAATGAACTGGTCTATATTCACACTAGCCAATGAGCGCAATTGCATTTTTATGACCAAGTATAAACTATCAGTTTAAAATACTGTCTAAGGAAAAGGATCTGATATATTGTAATAAAATTGGTTGATGAACCTAGCTACTGTATTAAACTTATAATGACATGATCATAACATGTTATTTATAAAAACAATTAAATATGTGGTGTGTAAAAGACTCTGGTTTCAAGTTTTTATTCACAAAGCTTGTTTTGTGCAGTTTAAAGTAATCAATACACGCATTTGTAACCCAATAGTCAGGTGACAGTATACATAGTTACACTGTTTACTCCTAGTTATAATAGCGCCAGTTGACGGTTAACTTGGTTGCTGTTTAGTTCGAAATTTATTATTACTTGCCTGTGTTTAATAATAATTGTGTGTGTGTTTTCTGGGATATTAAGTGTTTACATATTAGGCTTGGACATAAATATTTCAATTGATATTAGATTGTAAAATCTTGTTTGTTAAAAGTGAATTATCAAAATGGCAACATCTGGAATTTCTAGAAATTCTGATGTGGTTAAATATTATTGTTGTACAATCTGCGAGACAGAGCAGTCTGTAGAAGTTGATGCAGATTATTACTGTAAAACATGTCTTAAATACTTCTGCAGAAAATGTATTCACTCTCATAAACGGCATGGTCGGTGGTTTTATAAGAAATCTCCTTATGGAAAGGATAAAATAATGAAGTGGCCACTTTCTAAGAAGATGGAGACTTTTCTTTTAACATGTGTCATACACAAGGGTGAAAAGTTAACAATGTACTGCACGGACCACAGTCAGCTGTGCTGCTCTAAATGTGTTGAGCTGAATCACAGGTAGCGTAGTGTTACTTATTTTATAATTCAGTATAATTTATTTCATTGTATTTGTTTGGATTATTGTAACAATTTATGTAAGTATTTCCAAATCATAACATGTGTGCAATTTGTTGCTCAGCTTTTTAATTTGTTATTTTTTTGTGTTGAGAAATAACATTCCAATGGTTCAAGTATATGGAATAGAAGACATTTGCCATATTTCAGCAAAAACTCTAGTGTACAAATTTCTTCTCTGAAATGATGAAAACTTTTTCTTTGTGGTTTCAAGTCAAAATGGTCAATGCAATAATCATGCTGGTCCTCTAAGCTGTAACAATTAACAGTCAATTAACAGTCAATTAACAGTTAATTTCTCCTTAACAATTTAATGACTCCCATGAGGCAAAGCGGGCTTTGTTTTAGAAATACCTTTAATCAACCTGCCAGTATAATGTCTGATGCATATATTCCTTTACTCTATTTAAGAAGGATTGTTCACACTTGACTGTTTCTTGTTTTAGCCTGCATTTTTAACCTGCTCATGGTAGCCTTATTTCTTAATATTTGTTGTTCGTTGTCTGTCATCAACAATTAGCTTATGAACACTATAGAGGCGCCACATTTAATGCCCAATATTCATGGAACTTGGTCAGAACATTTTATTTGTCTCAATGATATTTTAGCAGCCAAATTTGAAACTGGGCCATGTGAGATTAACAAACGAGACACATAGTCAAATTTATGACAAGTTGTTAAACTCTATAGAACAAACATTAATCACAGTCATTTCCAAAAGACCGACGTTTTAAAGACAGTTCCGATTGAAAATGCTATGTTGTGGTTCTGAGTAAATAATCAAAATGCAAAAGTTTCTTTATTTAATAAAATTAAAACCTGAAACTAAAAGTGAGCATAAATGAAATATGAGCAGTAAAAATTATTAGGGCTGTAGTGATACATTTGAATATTCAAATCACTCAAATACTGCTGTGGACGAATCGTATTAGTTGTTCGCCACCTACCGAACCGAATATTTGATGAATACAAACAATGTGGTTTCGAGTTTGAAAGTTCAATCATCTTAACTTACCTTACAAATGAAGGTTCATACAATAAACCCGTATATTTCAATGTTCTTCTCCTTATTCCGGCGTTTTTCATCATGTTTACCCCACCCACTATGTTACACAGTGAGATTATCATCAAAAATGGCAGGCACAGGTTGAATATTTAAAAAAATATTGAAAAATCTTTGGATGGATTTTTAATGTTTATTTAGGTAAATACGAGTGATTTGGTGCTCAAACATATACACAAAGGATTAGCAGATGAAATTTCTTTTTTGTTTATCTTTGCGACAATGATTGTGCAATGTGAATGGGTACTGTCAATAATGTGTCAACTGCTGACTCTTAATTATTCTACACAAGGATTTTATTGGTACTACTCATGTTTTCTCAAAAGTTTCAAAACTCAAAGTTTTAGCAGTTGTAGTCAGTGTTTTGTTATTTCAAAGCGTTATATTAGATATTTTCAGTATGCAATGATACTCAATATCAAATTGACAAATACTCATAGTTTCATACTATATAATGTCATGTCAATTTGTCAGTATTACTTCTGTTCATTGTAATTCATATTCGCGAATAAATATTCGTATTCGCCACCTGTATTCGTGATATGTATCGTATTCGTCACCTAGTGTATTCGTTACAGCCCTACAAATTACGTCTTATTTTTGTTAACATTCATGATATATTTCTGCACATCGCACCGAACACTTCCTCCTATTCAAGTAAATATGTCAATAATGTTTACTGTTAAACCGAAACACATTCTGCAATTCAGATCCTTGTATTCGGGTATTAACAGTTCATGTTGATCAAATGTATGCTTAATAGTGCTTTTAAATGGATTTGTATATCTTTCCCTTCCTGAAAAGTGTGTAAACTGCGCATTTAATGCGTATAAAATGCAACGTTATTGGCATCGTATAATTCACTTTACCAAGTACATGTTCTGTTAAAAAAAATGAGTTTTTTCTGCATTTTTCTCAAATAACACCCTTTTTGAGTGTATTAAGTGTACTTAAGTTCACTAATACGCTTCAGTTTTATTTGTTCTCTAAAAATACTAACTTAAAAAACCACTTCAAGTGTATGTTAGTGCATTTTAACTGCGTTAATTGACTTAAAAAAACATGATGAAAACTGCACTCAAATGTATTATTCTAGTGCATCAAGTCACTCAAGTGTATTTTTTTATACTAAAAATTACGCTCTAGTGTATTTTTGAGTGTATTAGTGCACTTAAAATTCAATCAAGAGTGTTTTTTTTAAAACCTCAAGTGTATTTTATTCAAATGTGCATTACATGTATTTAAAAACCTACTCTCTAGTGTATTTTTAAGCGTATTAGTGCCCTTAAAATTCACTCAAATGTATTTTTAAAAATACACTTATGTGTATCTTTGAAAAATGAGTATTTAAAAAATAAATACATTTGGATATTAAAAGTGAACAGTTTAAATATGAACTGAAACAATGACAGCAAATAAACTTTGTAAATAAATATATTTATTAACATTAACTATTATTTCTAAATTAAAGTTTCTCTTCTGATGGTCACAGGTTGTTTCCAAATAAAATCATTACATACATTCAGTCATTTTTAACAGCATGGCCCCCTGTCCCTATACTTTTTGGGTTACACTGTTCCTTACAAAGAATGCATTCAAATAACATGCCAATAATGTACATTTTCAAACAATAGCACAAAAATAGCAATGTAAAATCAAATATGTTGAAAGACATTGGGTTTAAAGTATGAACAAATATGAAAGACATAGCTTACCAACTTGTCAAATAGCAAAAAAAATAAAAACGTTTCTTTCTCAATCCTAACAAGGTTTTGAATATTGTAAAAAATAATATTTCTAACCAAACTTGTAATGTGGCGCACAGCAAATGTAAGTTTCTCGAGTTTATATAAAAAATATATTTCATCAAAGATAAAAGAGCTACAGTACAGCCAACGTGGCACAAACATAATCCGCGGCTATGCCACGGCCAGATTATTAGTATGCGGCGGCTGAATCGTGTGTTCACGCGGCGTATCGCCGTGGCACTCGGCATCGATCCGCGCAACGACGCCGAGTCTGTATTAACTTCGCGTACTTTCGCGGAGTAAATCCGCCGCATATGTACGCGGCGGATCGAGTAAAAAGATATCCACCTACATGTACATACATGTATGTGAAGCATAGAAACCAAGATTTTACGCTGGTTTCATAATTATTATTTTCACGTTTTAATAAGCGATATGACACGTAATGCCTTTTAACAAATTATCGTTGAATTAATTACGCGCAACTTTTAATGTTTCGTTCGATTATCAAATTATCATTATTAAATTTGTAATCCGAAACACACTTCCGAATTTTAATGCTAAGGCGACCTTTGGCAAATTCTAGCGTCAAATAAACTAAAATATCCTTTGTTTCATAAAAAGCGCGCGAAAATTATGCAGACATGTAGAATGTCGTTTGGAAAGAGTGGGTGTATTTTGTGTTGTGTAAATACATGAACATCACGTCAGGCGTAAATCGCGTGTTCAGTGAAAAAAAAAACGCCCCGATTAGACGTCATTTCATCATCTCTTTAAATAGTAACAAATGCCAAAATGTATTTGATACTTAAGGAAATATGGAGAATGTTTGTGTATCGTAAATTTTACCAGCATTTGCTTTAAAACTGGAATTTACAGGATTATCGGGTAATTAGGAGCGATATTAACTGTATAATATGAACAAAATGAAACGTGTTTATACAGTCAATCTTGTATTAAGAGACCACTCAAGGGAGTAATCAAAAGTCTCTTAATAAAATGGTCTTTCAATAAAAAAGGCCATTCTGGAAGAATGTTAACCCTCAATTTTAATCTATATGAAGGATAATCTCTTTTGTCCACAATGATTTTAACTTTAATAATAAAATGAATATAAACACAATACATAAACAATATTTTACTTATAATGTGTTTTATTTTTTCACTTATTATAAATTATCATTTATTATAAATGAATTGTGTGTACATTTTTATTTGCAAAAACAACATAGACAAGGAAATATTTTTCCTGAGAACAATGAATTTGGCTAAAAATGTGCTGAGAAACGAAGCTAACCAGCCAGTGGAAGCCTTCAAACGTCTTAATTCCTAAGTCGGACGCAAATCTAAGGGCCTGAGCACAAATGAGAGGGCCTGACACAGGTATTCTCTTCGTTGCATCGTTAAACCACGTTAACACAAGATCATTAATGTCCTCGTTCCTCATGCACCTCGCGCGTTTTTTTTCACCTTACACATTTTTTTCCACGTCTTCAAGCACCTCGGCTTTACGCTTAAGAATGTTCTGAATTTGAGTTTTACCGACTCCAAACTCATCTGCGATTTTACGTGCACTTATACTCTTTGACAATTCCAAAACCCAAATTTTCTCGTTCAACTTTAACACTTTTCGTTTTGACATTTTAATTTCTGCATGTACGCTTAAAGAAATCTGACTCGATTATGATACATAATGAGCTGAACAAAAAAAACACGTCAATTGAAAACAAATAAACAGACCTGATTGGAAAATTTATTAAGTAAATAACAATGTGATTGGCTAACAAATATCTACTAATTAGCATAATTACAAATTGGTAATGTGCACCTGTTATCTATACTCGAGAAAAATCTGCGTTGACTCTTTAACGTTCCACATAGTAAACTATTTAAACTGTAGACTGTGCGTAATACTTTCCTCTATTATTAAACTCAATAAATTGATACGCAGTCTACAACAATACCGGTCAGAAACGGTCAACGAGACAAAGCAAAATCATTATGGTTGGTGTGAAAACAAATCAGAGGTGTAACAGAACATCTTATCGGCTTAGATAAACAATTAACACGGATTTGTCCCTGAAAGATCAATAGATTAACCACTTTTACCTCCTAGTGGTCGCTTAATTCAAGATTCGGAGATCAAAATACACAAAAATCAGCGGTTGCTGGTCGCGTAAGACAAAAGTCGCTTAATACAATATCGTTATATAGCGAAAAGCTCCATGGGATTTCAAAATGGTCGCATAAGACAAATATCGCTTAATACAAGTGGTCTCATCCACAAGATTGACTGTATACGCATGTTCAAACAATAGTTATAATAAGCTGATAATTAACAAAACAACAAATACGTCTTCAACGTCTTGATTATTGATGTGGCTTCAAACTGCTAGTTTTCTCAACTTAAATATAATAGCAAAATCAACATGCAATGAATTTATAAATCCACCATATGCTGGAGCCTTGACCACTAGTACGTGCGGAAACATAATCACGTGACCTTGTTTATGTGTGAAATACATACACTACGGGCGGGAAACAAACTTAATTGGCGAAACACATTAACTATGCTAACATGTATATGCTAATACAATCCGCGCACAATATATTTATTATGATTTTAATTATTATTATAATTGTTCTTTCAAAATTTGTTAACTACATGTAACTAATAATTTTAAAAAGATTTTTTATTTCATGATGCGCATCGACTCGGCATCATGTCGCGGGTCGCGGCATGCCTCGGCTAACAGATGCGAAGCTTCGGGGCGAAATGCGACTTGCCGCCGCATACTAACGCGGCTTCAAGGACTGATGCGGCGTCGACTTGTTTCGCCTTGCCGCCGCGGATCGCGAAATACGTTTGTTCCGCGTTGGCTGTACTGTATTTCATTATAATTATTCAAGTTATAAGCACTATAATAATGAACTTGGAAGCACATTTAAGATCCAAACAATTTTCTGAACTTGGAACTTTATACAACTATTTACACACAAATTAAATCAGGTTAACTATAAAGGGGATATTTTATCAACGACTAGAATAGTATTTGATATTCTGGAAAAAAAATGAGAAAAAAAACAAAAAAACTTTATTACATGATTTCATAAACACACATCATTTTGTTCAAATAATCTACAATCATAACTATAAAAAGTTTTGCTGGGGCACTTCGCAGGCTTGGGGAAATCTTTGAAGTAAAATATTTATTTATAAAAATGAACACGATTGTCCTACTATGTGCATGCTTACTGGCGATAATTAACTTTTAACTTTTAAATATTAATTGAAACTTGAAAGTTTAATTTTTTGGGCATTTTAACTTTTTTATGTCCCCCACCACTATAGTGGGGGACATATTGTTTTTGCCCTGTCTGTCTGTCTGTCTGTCTGTCTGTCTGTCTGTCTGTCTGTCTGTCTGTCTGTCTGTCTGTCTGTCTGTCCGAACGTCCGTCCGTCCGTCCATCCGTCCGTCCATCCGTTCTCACGAATGATACATTGTGAAACTTTTTTTATGCCTAGATATACATTGTGTGTCTTAATTTCATTGTGCGACAAGTCGCACAATACATTTGCCCAAAGTTCGTCAAAATGTGTCTTGTGCAACTTTAAACATATCTGGAGAAGTCGCACAACGTTTTTGTCCAAAGTGTGTCCAAAGGATGTCCATGTAAAACTGTCTATGCGATGGACGAGACCGTAACTTTTATTTTTGCAAGTGTCCATGAAAGTTTGAGCGTCTATATTTGAAGCAATCAGAAGCCTGTTTATAAAAAAGACGAGCCAATGAACACCAGGCTTTCTAATGGACGCATGCGCGTGCACCTGCGTTCTCCCGCGTGATGGACATGTGGCTTTTGTGTGTAGTGGGACTGTTTTAAACGTCGCAGAAACCAACATAACGGATAACGGATTTATATTTTATAGAACCATATGTGAGGTAAGTTTCGTATGTTTTCTTTCTATATGTATACTATTTATTTAGATGTTTTCTTTTTGTGAATGACTTATGGCACCGAGTTTAAGCAATGAAAACAGGAATAAATAAGGTCATTTTAAAATGTTTTATTGGCCACACAGTGATAGGGAAATGCAATATTTAATTTGTGTCTCATTTTTTTTTACATCCAATACGCCATAAGCACAACTAATTTTAAAAGAGTAAACGCACATTGCTTTCAATAGTTGTTAATAATTTCGCTGTTTTTTCACGCGCACCTGCTCGTCGTTAGCAACGTTAAAAAGACGCCGCCATTTTGTTTGTAAACAACTTTGCTGCAGCAAATTTTTTTTATATGGAAAAAAAGTAAAGCGGCGTTGTGGGGCGGCAGCCACCATAATGAGCTTTTAATTAGATTAGACAAATTGTAAATGCCGAACTGGTCAAACCCGAATGCCAAAGTGGCATTAAATTACGATGCCAAAGTAACCAGGTGCCGAAGAAACTAGCTACCTGTCAATTGTAACCATTACCAGTGTGTCTAAAAATGCGGCTTTTCCAGGGAAACCATTCGTTGGCTGACTACATGTTTAAGTTGTACATCTTACGAGCAAATAAATGTGTATTGCTGAAGCAAAAACGTTGATCATTACACTGTTTTCAGTGAAACATATTATAGGATTTTCTTATTTTCTTTTAAAGATGCATTGGCGATTATAAAGATTGCATAAAATGTGAAGTTGGATATCTTTTATTTGAACAACATTAATTGAACATAAAGCTAAAACAATTTCCCCTTTTTCTTCAAAACGATGTTAAATTCCCCTACATGAGAGCCCCAGTCCCTTGAAATGTTATAAGGGTCGTGTAATGATATCTAGGTTAAGTTTAAATCTGGGTAAAGTTTGTCACCAGATGAACTATTAAAAAATTATGAGTTTATAAAACAAGAGGAACAGAACTGTTTAGTTTTCTTTGACAGTGTTCATTTTGTTTTTATGTGAGTAGCTGGTGCATTGCTGCTATATAATTTGCAGTTGAAAGATATTACTTAAATAAATATACATGTAAATATAAATTTTACATTCAACACAAACACACAATGTACTTGCAAGAACATTTTGTTTGTAAATAATTCTGAGGTAAATGCAGGGCCTTTTTTCAGCCAAATTTACAGCCTTGATGGTCGACCAATGCAAATACTAGAAGAGAAAATATTATAGTTATTGTGTTTATAAAATGTTTAACTTTTATTGGAATTTTCAATGCTTGTCTAAGTTCTGTGCATTTTCACACAATGATCAATGTAAAAAATTAAGATGGTGCAAATTGATAAATAAAAGACTGAGTGAACTGTAATTTTTCCTAAGGATATAAAATTATCAGTTGGAAAGTAAAGCAGTCTTGTTGCTTTCTACAAATCAAAATGTGTGGATAATACCACAGGATTGCAAATACGAACAATTCTTTCAAACTACTGATCTTGAGCTGATTTTTAGCTCGGCTGTTTTTGGAGAAATACCGAGGTATTGTCATAGCCAGCTCTTCGTCTGCCGACCGCGTCGTGCTAAAACCTTGACAGTTGTCTCTAAAGTCAAAGTTCTTCAACCTACAACTTTGAAACTTCATTTGTAGGTGCACCTTGAGGAGTTTTACACGCAACACCCATTTTTGGGGTCACTAGGTTAGAGGTCAAGGTCACTGTGACCTCTAAAAAAACAATTCTGACAATCTTTTATTCAAAACTGCACCCGCAGCCGAGCGTTGGCACCCGTTATGCGGTGCTCTTGTTTTAATTCCAGTGGTATGGGTAGTTTTACATTCTCTTGAAAAACGCCCTGAAATACTTTTATTGTGGGATTGTTTATTCGTTATGTATTTGGTTTGTGCGTTTGGGTAGAGCCACCAACCTTCAGTAACTTCCCAAATTTTAGGGTAGGAGTGTCCCGCTGAGAATTCCGAAATGTGACCCAACTCTGATAAAGTAGACCCATTTTGATACAAGATTTTTTTTAAAGCAGACCCATTTGTATACGACACTGTTGAGAAAGTGGACCCATTTCAATACAAGAATTTTGATAAACTGGACCCATTTCAGTACTAGAATTTGATAAAGTGGTCACATTTCATTCTAGAATTTTAATCTCTATCATATCAATATTGTATACTTATTGAATTATGCAAATATTTATGTTGTTTTGATATATTATAAAGAGCGTTCTTAAGTATGACTGGAAATTAATTGTTTTCTTAATTTGCTTTCAAAGCCTGTGATAACGATTTCATGATTCCACACATAATCAAACTTTTCTACAAAAAATATATAATGATCCATGATGTCACCATGGCAGAGTATTATTCCGTGTACACATGTAGCATAAAGTCGGTTATTTTGACAGTCGTCAAATTCCAACACAATTTTCATAAATCATTTGCAGTAACTGCACTTTTCCCGGCACTTTTAGATTATGTAACGATTTCGTCACTTAATTATGACGTATGTTTATAATTATATGACGTCACAGTATCATCTTGTTCGATCAAGCAACATATAAAAACAGCCATGTTTCTGCATCTTTCTCGCTACTGCTTGATACCCATTTATGTACAAGAATGACATTTATCATTCCCATTTTGATACTGATACTTTCAAATCTATATGCATTTAATTTTATATACAAGCAAATTTCTGATTTCATTACCCATATCTATACTTAGATGCTCAAAACCATACCCATATTTATAATTTTAGTCGAAAAACACACCCCCAAAATCGGCACATCCCTGTATACCGTATATAGGAAGTTAACCCCCCGGGTCTGGAGTGCACCTAATTACGTTCAGAGTTATTCATTATTCAAAGATTGAAGGGAGGTATATAGGAGTTGGCTTAAGATTGTCCGTGCTAAGTTTCCAAATTATAAATTGGCGTCTGATATTATTTTACACTTATACTTGATTTCAACAATAACTCACATGATGATCAGTACAGTTACACACGTTATGGACATGACAGTTACTTAGATTATTAAAATTAAAGTCACACAATTTATGGACATGACAGTCACTTAGGTTATGGACGTTAAAGTCACACATCACACCTGCGTTATGGACATGACAGTTGGCCAGTTTAATAAAATTAAAGTCACACAATTAATGGACATAATAGTCACTTAGGTTATGGACGTTAAAGTCACACACGTTATGGACATGGCAGTTTAATAAAATTAAATTCACACAATTTATGGACATGACAGTCACACAACTTACGGACATTACAGTTACTTAGATTATTAACATTAAAGTCACACAATTTATGGACATAACAGTCACTTAGGTTATGGACGTTAAAGTCATACAAGTTATAGACATAACAGTTACTTGGTTTAATAAAATTTAAGTCACACAATTTATGGACATGACAGTCCCTTAGGTTATGGACAATGAAGTCACACAACTTACGGACATTACAGTGACACAACTTACGGTCATTACAGTTACTTAGATTATTAACATTAAAGTCACACAATTTATGGACATGACAGTCACATAGGTTATGGACAATTAAGTCACACAACTTATGGACATTACTGTGACACAACTTACGGTCATTACAGTTACTTAGATTTTTAACATTAAAGTCACACAATTTATGGACATGACAGTCACTTAGGTGATGGACGTTAAAGTCACACAAATTATGGACATGCCAGTTACATAGTTTAATAAAGTTAAAGTCACACAATTTATGGACATGACAGCCACTTAGGTTATGGACAATTAAGTCACACAACTTACGGACATTACAGTCACACAAGTTAGGGACATGTCAGTTACTTAGTTTATTAATATTAAAGTTACACAATTTATGGACACGACAGTTACTTAGGTTATGGACGTTAAAGTCACACAAGTTATTGACATGACAGTTTCATAGTTTAAAAATTAAAGTCACGCAATTTATGGACATGACAGTCCCTTATGTTATGGACAAATAAGTCACACAACTTATGAACATGACAGTCACACAAGTTATGGACATTCCAGTTAATTAGATTATTAATATTAAAGTCACGCAATTTATGGACATGACAGTCACTTATGTTATGGACAATTAAGTCACACAACTTACGGACATGACAGTCAAACAAGTTATGGACATGACAGTTACTTAGATTATTGACATTAAAGTCTCACAATTGATGGACTTGGCAGTCACTAAGGTTATGGACAGTTAAGTCACACAACTTTTGGACATTATAGTCACACAAGTTATGGACATGACAGTTGCTAGATTGTTATTAAAGACACATTAGCAATAGGGATAAAAAATACACTAGTGATGTAGTTCATATACACAAATCATGCCTATTAATGACACAAAAAGTCATATAATCAAATATAAAAAAAATTCATTTCAGTGGCTTTACAGAAACAACCAAAGAACTTGGAGGCCTTCTTAAATGATGTTCAGTATTACAAACTGACTAAAATATATTGAAAATCCACAACATTTACTGCAAAGTAACACGTTTTTAAACTATTCATTTTTCTTTGATTTCAATTCAAAATGTGTGTACAAACATATTAACAATTTTGGCTTTACCTATACGCATAATGTTTGTATATGTGATTATTTCCACCTTTTCTGTGTTTTTGATTTTATAATTCATTAGTCTGCACATCATTGACCGAAACGCTCGCATTTTATTATTTTTTGTTAATGATTTTATCCCTTCAAATCAGAATGTAGGTCAAGATACATCACCCACAGCCAGTAAATAGGTGTGCTCATCATCAGGTCAAGATACATCGCCCACAGCTGGTCAAGAGGTGTGCTCATCAGGAGGTCAAGATTCATCACCCACAGCCAGTCAAGAGGTTCGGTCTTCAGCACGTAAAGAAACATCACCCACAGTCAGTCAAGAGGTTTGGCCATCAGAACGTCAAGATACATTACCCACAGCCAGTCAAGAGGTTTGCTCATCGGCAGGTCAAGATACATCACCCACAGCTAGTCAAGAGGTTTGGCCATCAGCCCATAAAGATACATCCCCTACAGCCAGTCAAGAGGTTTGCTCATCAGAACGTCAAAATACATCACACACAGTCAGTCAGGAGGTGAACCTTAGGAAACAACTGCAACATTGAGCCAGGTAAAGATTATATCTCGTACTTTGTGGGTTTGGAACTCATTTAAATTTAACAGTGGATTATTATGCTCGGATCGAAGGATTGGGGGTATATTGTTTTTCGCCTGTCTGTCTGTCATTCTGTTGAAAACTTTAACCTTGGTTAAACTTTTGCAATAATGAATAACTTTTGTAACATTGAAGATAACAATTTGATCAAATATATGGCTTCAAAGCGTCGTTGAAACTTTAACCTTGGTCATATCTTTTGAAATATTTAAGATGGCAACTTGATATTTGGCATGCATGTGTATCTCATAGAGCTGCACATTTTGAGTGATGAAAGGTCAAGGTCATCCTTCCAGGTCAAATGTCAAATATATGGCCTCAAAGCGGCGCAATAGGGGCATTGTGTTTCTGACAAACACATCTTTTGTTTATTTTATTTTTTTAAGCACAATACACAATTTCTTAGACTTATGAATGCAGGAACTTTTCTTTTAAGCCAGAATGACTTTTCACCTTCCCATATTAAATGAATTACACAATAACAATACTTCCTATCAGCCCAAAAAGTAATGAGAACCAAAGTGCAGTTCATTAAACAATGATTGATGATAACAATTTCTTATCATAATATTATTTTCAGGGGATAAACTTGAAACCAAACAAGCTACAATGGCTGTGTAGCCACCTGGGTCATACAACGAGAGGGCGCTTGGACCACTACAGGCAAATGTCTGGCTTCATTGAAAGAGTCAAAATCAGCAAAGTATTGCTGATGCAAGACATGGACCTTACAGAAAAGTTTGTAGGAAAGAGCCTTGATGAAATTGTGAGCATTCCTTTTGAAGGTATTTTTGATGATTTTTAGCTCTGCTGTTTTCGGAGAAAACCCGAGTTATTGTCACAGCCAGCTCGTTGTTCGGCGTCTGCTGTCTAGCGTCCGCCTGGTGCTAAAACCTTGACAATTTGCTCTATTATCAATGTGCTTCCACCTACAACTTTAAAACTTCATATTTAGATGCACCTTGCTGAGTTTTACATGCCAAACCCATTTTTGGGTCACAAGGTCAAAGGTCAAGGTTACTGTGACCTTCAAAAAAAATTAAAAAAATCTGACAAGCTTTCATTTATTCAATACTGCATCCGCAGCTGAGCGTTGGCACCCGTTATGTGTTGATCTTGTTTTAATCAATTATAATTAAATTAGATTCAGTGTTCTAATGGTATAAAAATTATAAACTAAAAGCACATTTAACTATTTAATATAATGATTGAATAATAAAAGTTTTGTAAGTACCAGATTTAGCAGTTAAATGCAAAATGTTAATGTTTTTCTAGGACAACACATGTATGTGTATATTTTTCTTTCATTAATGTCTTATATCTAATATATATATATAAATTTCTTAGCACTGATTTTGACTATTTGTTGATGATTAAGTGATTTGATATTGGTCTCAACTGTTATTTTTCCGAGGGCAGTCGTATTCGCCCAAGGCAGAGGGCCAATAAGACTTACCCGAGGACAAATAACAGGGCCAATATCAAACACTTACTTATAAATGATGTTATTTAAATATCTACATGTATGTATAACATTTCACATTTACTTTCTTATTTAATACTAGAATAGATTCAGACTGACCTAAAACAAAATGGCATTTCCCGGAGTTTCTTGCTGAAATCTATATTATTGTTTGGACCTACCTTATTAGCCAATCAAATTATTAAATTTGCAGGCTGTATATCTATATCCCTTTTCAACCCATAGTGGCCCTGCTATAATGTAGACTGTTGTTTTATTGTACATGGCAGATGCTTGATTATGAAATTGATGAAAATCCAATAAATATGTAGGTGCATTTACTGTTATCAGTACACATTGTAAACAGTTGATGAATGTTTTCAGACATTTTAACATCTGGCCCAGAGACATGTGGTAACGAAAATAGAGCAGAAAGTCAAGCAGAAGTCGATGCTGAGCACACAAGTCTTGAATGTCAAGCAGAAGTTGATGCTGAGCACACAAGTCTTGATGCCCCAGATGGCTATGGGTAAGTTAAATTAAAAAAAATTGAAACAATGTACTTTAATATCCCCATTGGAGATCAATGTTTATTAGCTGAGTTGCGCTTTCCAGTGTTTTTACTTTTCTTACTTTTTCGAATGACTTTCTAAGATCTCAGTACTACTTTTCAGCGCACCTGATTACAAAATGCTCATTGTGAGCATAGAGAAAACTCATTTTCTGATAGAGCAAGAACTAGGGCTTAGATATTTGATGTGAATCTTGTCTATTAGACAATAGGTTGCGTTTTGGTAATGTTTTGGAAATTTATGCTGAACAAGCTCATCTGAGAAGACCAAAATAGCAGAATCCTCGGTGTCCTTTTGAATTAATTATCGCCACTGTAGTGTGTGTTGTCAGAAATAAGGACTATACATTTTGTAATAAGTTTTGAATTAGTGTTGCTTGCTTCTATTTGAATAATATTCTTTGTTACTTTTTCAGAAGCATGGACGAAGATGACCACACTATATCAAATGGGGATGAAGAGGAATTTGAGGGAAAGAGAAAAAGGAAGCCCCCCCCCAAAAAAAAAAGGCTGCAAACGTCAGAAATTCACAGAGGTAGAAGCGGAGGAAATAAAAACTTACTTTAGTGAATATCTAAAAAGTGGAATTTGTCCACGGAAACAGCAGGTTGAAGATGCCAAACAGAAAAGTCGTAAGAAAACTGGGCAAATATGGAAAACGTCAAACGACAAGATAATTAAGAAAATTAGCGCAATGAATCATAAGAAAAAATAAAAACACGTTGTTTACAACCGGTACTCGGATGGAACATTATAAGAATACCTTCGAGGGACATTGAAAAGTTCATGCAACAGTGACTTGGCAAATATGGGTGATGTTTGTATGCAAGTGGTAATTTTTGTGTGTGCATTTTATTTGTTGAATTAAAACTTTACTATGTATATGTCTAAAGGTAGAAAAGAATCTGGTATATTATCAAACGTTGAAAATGCTAATACAAAAGCTTAGATACAATATTTTCTTTTTTGCTTCATCGATGCTTTTGGAATGTACCTTATTTATTTTCTTATATACCTGATTTCAGTTTACAAATAATTTAAGTAAAGTTTAAGGTATATAATAAAAACACATGTTATGAACATAAGGTCACAAATGAATTTTAGAAGCAAGCTCTATTTGTAACTACTTAGGAAGAAACATTTTTCCGAATAGATTCTTTTTTCTCCTGTGGTTTTTCTTAGATTCACAACTTTTGTTATTTAAAAAAAAGAGATTGTGCGTCCTTTCCAAAAGTTGCTTATAATATGTAACTTAAGCTGCCATATGTATGGTCCAAACTTGAAGAAAATATTATGGCAAGACCAATATGGAATCTGGGCCATGTGGGTCCAAAAGCTAGAATGTGTGCAAACATTTACAAAAATAATTGTAAATATGCTTGAAGACACATTTTTGATCCATTTGTTTTCAAGATAATAGCAAGTTTGACAAATCTTGAGGATACTTTGTAAGAGTTGTCTAGACATTTTTAGTTTGAAATTGTTAGTTCAAAATACATATGCACACACCCTAAGCATGTTTTTTTGTTAAACAGTTACTGGTTTGTAATATTTTAAAAGGACGAGGCAGTTGAATAAAACACTGATAATTAGTTTTTTCTGATGGGAATGTTTACCAGTATGATTGGAATAATTTTTGTCATGCCGCTGGGATTGAGCTCGATATAGTTGCCACAATTGCACTTGCGTGTCTGTATGTACGTTGGTTTAGGTTTTGGGTCAGGATTGCTTGTCCAGGCTGTATCGCCCTTATGCATTGACACTTTGTTTTTAAATAACTTGGCATAATTGTTAAACACCATGAGCCGGTGTGCAACACGAAAGATCCAGGTCTCTAGCTCAAAGGTCAAGGTCACACTTCAAATATCGTCAAATATAGATCCGTTGTATGGGTTCTGCGAGTTTGACAGTCCCACTACACAAAAAAAACCACATGTCCAACACACGGTTGTACGTTAATGCGGGGATTAGAAAGCCTGGTGTTCATTGGCTCGTCGTTTTCATAAACAGGCTTCTGATTGCCTCAGATATAGTCGCTCAAGTCGATATAAGAGTTCAAAGGTCAAAAATTAGCATTATACACCTTGTCCGGTCTGTATCTTCCTTATGCATTGACACTTTTTTTTTAATTTGGCATAATTGTTCAACACCATGAGCCGGTGTGCAACACTAAAGATCCAGGTCTCTAGCTCAAAGGTCAAGGTCACACTTCAAATATCGTCAAATTTAAATCTGTTGTATGGTTTCTGCGAGTTTGAAAGTCCCACTACACAAAAAGCCACATGTCCAACACGCTGGTGTACGCGCATGCGTCGATTAGAAAGCTTGGTGTTCATTGGCTCGTCGTTTTCATAAACAGGCTTCTAATTGCCTCAGATATAGTCGCTCAAGTCGATATAAGAGTTCAAAGGTCAAAAATTAACATTATACACCTTGTCCGGTCTGTATCTGCCTTATGCACTGACACTTTTTAAAAAAATAACTTTGCATAATTGTTAAACACCATGAGCTGGTGTGCATCACGAAAGATCCAGGTCTCTAGCTCAAAGGTCAAGGTCACACTTCAAATATCGTCAAATATAAATCCGTTGCATGGGTTCTGCGAGTTTGACAGTCCCACAACACAAAAAAGCCACATGGTCCAACACGCGGGTGTACGCGCATGTGTCTGTTAGAAAGCCTGGTGTTCATTGGCTCGTCGTTTTCATAAACAGGCTTCTGATTGCCTCAGATATAGTCGCTCAAGTCGATAAAAGAGTTCAAAGGTCAAAAATTAGCATTATACACCTTGTCCGGTCTGTATCTCCCTTATGCATTGACACTTTTTTTAAACAAATATTTCTTGTTGGTTTTTGTCAGGTTTTTTTAATTATTAATTGTTTCTGTGTGCAAACAGGATACCAACTTTGCTTTATTGACACTGGGCTCGACAGGCATCTAGTTCTGAAGTTCATGTCACGTGTGTGTATAGGTAAATGGAGATATATTTTATACATATTAACTGTCTATACATGTTGTAGATAGGATTTATACTGAGTGTAGAAGAATACGACATTCAATTTCAATATTTGTTTGACTTTCCCTAGGTGTCGTTAAGCTCAACTTTTCAATGAAAATGAGAGCTATTGTACCCACCGCGGCATTTGCTGTGGTTAATTTTTTTTATAAATCACAAATAACTTTGGGAAAATGTTATTTGTATTTGTCAATGTTAGTTTTTCATTACAAAAGCTTAAATTACAAAACTTCAATGTACTGAAAAGTACGTGTGATCTGAGATTATACTCTGTAATAACTTGAACATATTGAAAATAAACATGTGATCTGAGCAAATATGTGACAAGTATTCAGAAAAAGTTGACCAGTGCTGTCCTCGGACAGCCCTCGTTTTTAATTCTTTTATTTTGTTCCATTTAGTTCGGCTGCAGTAAAATCCATTTTCGAACATAGTTAAATCTGATATTTACTAATCTTTACACTCTTCCTACAGAGACGGATATTTTAGTTTAAGAATAAGGTCATATTTTTTTCAGTAACATTTTAATTATATCTTTCTTCGATGACCCACAATAATTGATGTTAGGTTCATATTAGTGACATCCCACAACCGTTTTGTTAATCGTATGCTATTAAAGTTTGTCCAGTATGCCTGCATTTTGTCATTTACTGGTTTGCAACATTGTTTGGAATAGACCAATGATGCACATTACTTTTGACCATTTTATCTTGCAGGCTAAATATCCACTATATGTCTTTACATACACCTCTGAAATAAATAAAAAATGTGTAGTTTTAAGTCATGTTGTGTAAATGTACCTGAATGTATGTTGAATTGGTGGGTAACCATGGTCTTAGTGTGCGATGCTTTATGTGGTTTTGTATGGCTAAAGTGAGAAAGAGAAGAAATTACATTATGAAATGTTGCCATTTTTAATGTGTGAATCCAGTTAGTTGTGGTTAAGCGCAATTTGATGCACAATGCGGATCATTTCATTTATAATATTTTTGACATGATAAAGGAAACTTATGTCAATATTCCTTTTGCTTAAGTTTTGGGGAAAGTGATTACAATGGTTGAACTTTTCTACATTCAAAGAAGAAGTGTTGTATTGTTTCTTTAGAGCACTAGCATAGATTTGCAAATACTTGATTGTATTACCGGTAGTTTACATTTATAAAAGTATGCATTCGTGACAGTTATTTGATACAATATGTTTTTATTGAGCATATCTAACATATGTGTCATTTGTTGGTGTTTGTGTTAAATACATAGTTTTTCAGTGGAGTTGTAACTCTTTATTTGACATAATATGATCCCAGTATTTATTTGGATGAAAAGACACATAGTGAAATAGACACAGAAGTCTGAAAAACACACAATGTATCATTCGTTAGAAACAAAAATGAAAAGACCCACAATACGATTTTGATAGGCCCACAAATTATGAGACACACAATGTATCATTCGTGGGTCCGTCCGTTGGTTTGCTCCAACTTAAACATTTTGCAATAACTTTTGCTATATTGAAGATAGCAACTTCATATTTGGAATGCATGTGTATCACATGGAGCTGCACATTTTGAGTGGTTAAAGGTCAAGGTCAAAGGTAAAAAAAACTAAATCAAAGTGGCGCAGAAGGGGACATAGTGTTTCTAACAAACACATTTCTTGTTTCTTCATGATTTAATCAATAAAGGATTGTTCCTTACTATTTTATATTCACAACAATTTGACAAATGTGTAATTATGAATATTTGCCTTCACATAGAAATACTGATGATATGCCCTATTTACACACACATTTGTAAAAAAACATCTCATTCAGACATTGCAAAAAAGCTTCTGAAAGCTCTTTTCATTTTGGCCTCGATAACTGTAAAAAAATATTTCTGCTGGAAAATCGTCTTTATAAGTAAAATAGTGCCTCAAAATGATATAAACATGAATTATACGTTATATTATCAAATAAGATTAAAATAATATAAACACTAATTGTACGTGATATTATAATATGAGACATTTGCTATAGATTATATGGCCACAGTTTAAATGCAGTGTACCCCAGCGGTCAAGTATTTAGACCCCAGCGGCTGCAGAGAATTTTGCTATAACTAACACAGTGTGACTTCAATTTTCTATTAGAAAGTATTGTGGTTTGATGTTCCAATTACAAGATGCAGAGATTTGTAAATAACAGTGTCATGTACAAATGGGTCTTATGCAATATGCTGCCAATGTAGCTCCAGTCCAGCAGTCTTTTCAGGATATTCATTATGTAGAAGATACTCGGGAGATATCACGACATCTTGAGCTACGCTGGCCAAATATGCTTATAAGACCAATTTTTGCATGACGGGGATGTAATAGTGTTCTTTGAATGTGTTAACGAAAAATGTGCCTTAATCAAACATTAAATGTTGTCGCTGCAGTCCATTCCTGATCTCCAATTCAAGACATTTATAATTAAAGCGGGTGCACTCTTCCCATTCGTAGTAAAAACAACTATTTTTCTCTTAACGATTCTTCATGTCCTCTTTTGCAACGCCGTTGTTACATGTATGTCAACGTTTAAAAGCCGGATCAGCAAAATCAGCAGGGATCCGTACATTTTAAATATAAAAAATGGATTGTTTTGCAGATTTTTAGGAAAAAATGGTATGATAAACAGAAAAACAGGTTACTGCTCCAACGTTTTGTAATATATTTTGCTCGGCACGAATAAAATAATGGCTCGGCAAGCCTCGCCGTTATATTATGTTATGCCTCGCTTGATATATTACAAAACAATGGGACAGTAACCTTTTATTCTCTATTTATCATATCACCGCATTGATATCTGCCTTCATGATATAACGTTGCCTGATATATTTTTTGTATTATGCCACTACTGCACATTTACATTGGAGACGCTGACATGATCTTTATAAGTGTTATCGGATACCCCATCCGATAACACTTTTAAGCTCTGCCCATTAATATAATTTTTTTAACTCCGCCAACATTTGTGTTCACCATTTTTTTGTGCAGCGTTCAATGTTTGCTTAGTCCCGCCCATACTGAGAAAAACACTTTTTTGAGGAGTGGAATATCGCTTACGTCGTTAAAATGTAAACAAACTGAACCATTCATATTTTATTCAGAAAATCCATAACTAGTAAGTAATAATTAAAACTTTAAGTTTATAAAAAATGGAAAGCATGAAAGAAATGAGCATTCATCTATGGGAAAAATAAAACAAATACAAATTTGGGCCTCACTTGCTTCACTTAAAAAGAACAAAAATTATACAGCATAATAAGAAACATTTAACTTAACAAAAATAAACTTAATAGGTTTTAATAAAAAAAATAAGCATGACAGATTTGATGAAAAGAAGAATTCGGGACAACTTATACTTTAAAGATGCAAATGTGTTCTTTTTTGTGTCACTCTTTAAATAGCAAGGCAAAGAAGTGAATATCATACACAAAAAATTAATTTCAACAAAGAAAAATTATAAATAATAAAGATGCTTTCTTAGTCAATACCTGCCATTACTTATAATTCATAAGGCCACGACTTTTATATTTCTTGGTTTACAAAACCGCCAACCCTAATGTTTGGAAAATGGGGAAAAAAAACGGAAAATCGTCTTTTTTATATATGTTATACCCGACTGCGTTGAAAAACGAGCGAAACGAAATAAAAACACGATCCAGTTTGAGTACGGTTGCAAAATAAAATCAAGTAAGTACAATCAACGATTGGTTCACATATATTGCAGAGATCGGGATATTTTTCAGTGTGACACATTATGTACCAGTCCTTGTATGGGCACTTCTCAAAATTTTGGGTAAAAGTTACGCTAGCAAAAATTACAGACAATAGGAAATCAACGTTAGTAAAATGTCGACCCCATCAAAATTTATTTCCGAGTCTGTGATGCAACTATATTGTTTAACATGTTAATTTTATTAAACAAACCTGATATTATAGAAGATAAAAAGTATTACCTTGCAATCTGATAATTAGTATAAATAATCCAATAAAACACTCCCATTTTTTACAATATATGTGTTTAAGAATTTTGTAAACACGTCCGCCGTTATAGTTTATAGGAATTGTACAGAAAAATTGGAAATGGGAACAAATCGGTAAATCTCGGAAAATCATTGATAAATGTATTTGTCGTTTCAATGCTTAGGGCATTGAGTAATTTCGGCAAATCGGAACTCAACTTGCGTAAAACACTAGCTCAATTAACTGTAAAACTCCGCCTCCGTTCTCTGCAAAAGATTGGAAGGCGGAGCTATGCACATGCTATTATTAAATTGGAGGATTGCAATTGAGAAACAAACACTCGATTGGTTCGGCATGTTAATTGCTAGACATAGGAATTCCAATTTTGTTGGCGCGAATTTGTCGCTTTATTACTTCAGACGGAAAGCGGCTTTCCTTTGATGACGTCAAACTGTCAATTCACACAGACTGCACATTTTCGGAAGACTTTAACTGACTTCTTGTTTACAATTCCTGTAAAAAAAAACACTTGCTAACAATTAACTTTGGATTAAATTATCAAAATAAAGCAAAAGCGAAGTTGACAAATATGATTAAATTAATTTGCATCAGTTCAAATAAGACGTTTTGCGTTGTAAATCAATGAGTTTTCATGACAACAACAACTTTAACAAACATTACCGCGGGGATCGATCTACGTCGATTTTTTTTTCATGGACGATCTCATAAGTCGAGTAAGAGCAAACACATAATTTGTGTAAGAGTAGTTTATAATATAAGATTTATGCAACGGGCATCGCATTGCATTATGGTGAGCATCGAATAACGGAAATGAAGCGCAGTTTTTTGTTTTAATGGGAGGAGAATGCACGTCATGTAATGGAGTGTTTAAAATTGCCTGATGTTACAAAAGGTGCTTTTAAAACCCATTTTATTTGAAGATATAGATGTGTTTCATTGCATCATTTGATTTTTTGTCTCTGGGTTAAGGTTATAAAAGATATGTTGTCTTTGATCTGATGTTATTAGTATTAACTTTTTTTCCAATGTTTTCTTTGTTGTTGTTTTTTTCGACCGCCCAATGGACCATTTTCAAAATATTTTTTGTAAACCAATTAAAAAAAAGTCGTGGCCTAAACAATTCAATTTTTAAGAAACATTCTTAATAATAATGATTCTTTCTCTGTCAATACCTGCCATATGATATCTAATCATATATGAACTATTCAATTTTTAAGTGTCTGAAATCATAATTTTACATAAAACTGGTTCTGTCTCCACATCTTTAACAAAACAGAAAATGTTTGTGTACATTGGTAGTCTAGTACAGTAGTTAACATGAAAATGAAATAAAGAAACCTTTATAAAACATAATTAAGCACTCATTGCACAGTGACTTTTAAAATAAAAATCTAAATCTAAAAATTATAAATATTATTAGACTATTTATTTGAATTAAGATCTATAACATTCAAAGATAAAGCAATAACATAAAAACACTTTACTCAATAATAAATTTGTTGAAAAAAGTTTCACCTATCCAAAAAAAGTAATTAGATGGGTTGATTTGAAGCTGTGCCGGAATGCAGCGGGGTTATATCTTGAATTCTTTGAGAGGCAGAGAAAGACTGAGACCGGTTAAACTGATAAGGCTAGAACTGTTTTGCCAAGAACTTGGGAGAATGATCATGACCCATCAAAAGGTGTGGTTGCACCTTTCTGAAAATAAAATTAAAAAACTACTATATTGTATAATAAAATCTAACAAACCCAAAATGAGACAAAATGTCAAAATATAGATTATTAAAATAACATTTTTATAGCACAACTTGAACAAATTACAATTTAGACAGGCACACAATATCATTATCAAAAAAATTATAATATAGGCATATGAAATAGCCGATAAAAAATAATTAAGAATTGACTAGGGGCTTTTCTTCATTAGCAAATGGCTTTTTTTGCACAAAATGGATGAATTTGCAATGCAAATGTTTAATATTTAAAAAGTAAGCGACTATTTTTTTTTCCATTTTTAACAGTTTACAGCAACTTATTTTTTTTCTCACAATCTTGAACAGTTTGAGACTCATATTTTCACAAATTTGAACAATGCAACTTTTTTTCACAATTTTGAACAGTCACAACTAATTTGTTTACAATTTTGAACAGTGTGCAACTTATTTTTCCACAACTTTCAAGATTGAGCGGCTAATATTTCACAATTGTCAACATTGCGCGACTAATTTTTCACAATGCTCAACATTGCGCGACTCATTTTTTCACAATTTTCAAAAGTTTGCGACTGATATTTGACTTTTAAACAATGCGCGACTCATGTTTTCACAATGTTGAATAGTCACCACCCATTTTTCACAACTGTCAACAGTGCGCAACTCATTTTTTCACAATATGAACAGTGTGCGACAATTTTTTTCACAGAATGAGGTAGGGCGGTATATCGTGGTACGGCAACACTGTATCGCGGTACGTACCGCGATATTTTGCAGAATATGTATCTGTGAAGAAAACAGCAGAATAACAAGTTTTACAAACTTTATTAAACTCAATAATTATAAAACACTGGTATCATAGTATGACTAGAAACTGTAAAAGAAACTGTAATAAACTTGATAGAAGTAGTCATTGTTATTGTTATTCGCGTCTTTTTCTAAAATGTCCGCCATGTTGTTTACAATAGCTGTGACTACAATCTGTGTAAATCGAACGCTTCAAGGGCATGTTAAAATGCGGAGTCAGCAGGCCCAGTATTGAAAATCCGTAGCGTTCTGACTCTTCCTCGACTTACTGTGAAACCATTTATTTCCGACAGCACAAAATTTCGTCATTTTTATAAAAATGACGATTTCGTCAGCACTTAAATTCGCCGATTTTTTATTTTAAATTTTAAACAAAATGCGTCAGTCAACATCCGATTTGTGTGTAATACATATTCGCGATCAATCGCAGTTGCGAAAAATCTTACGAATGCGGGAACACACTTGAGAATCACTGCAGGAGGTGGTGCCTGTTTGTCACATGCCAATTAACTAGTCTTTTGTTATCAAGGGACAGTAATGGACCCTCTTAATGTATGCCATTCACACGTTCATTGTTATGATTAGCGGACAAGTGGGATCGAATTACCGTTAACGAGTGTTTGTAACAACGAAGCCAATTGCCCATTAGTCTTTTTCTATTATTATAATTGCCATACTGATAACAATCGTTATTCTATTTGGTATGATTTTTAATAAAATGCTGTCAATGCCGTTTTAAAACTGTTTGTGTTATACGAAAGAGGTTCCAGTTTGTTAAGTGTTTTTTTTTCAAATAAAATGCTTTTTTATTCTGATATCAACATTAAAATTATAAACTCTATCTGTGTGTTTGTTCTTAAAAAGTAAACTACCGGTATATAAATCAATAATGTCAATAATTTTAAAATAAATAAATTGATACATTTAAAATAGTAATAAGTGTGGTTAAGCGCAAACAATCAAACAACAAACAGCAATTAAAATATTCTTTATTTATTTGTGATAAATACGCATGTTGATCACACATCGTCATCTTTTCATTTGGTTTATTGTCTTTCATTGGCATTCGCTGCGTGATGGCTAATATGCAACAACCCTGAAAAACACAATGCACCTAATGGGTAATAAAGTTATAAACAATTAGCGCTAATTCATTACCATTCTACATAAACGAAGGCAACGCATTCGATACAGCTGTACTGCACACGCGTTTTAAAGAAGTATAACGTGTCAGTTAAGTACCTTGTGTAATCTACATCCCTTTGTGTCAAAACCGGATTAATCTTGATTACGAAACAGCAGTGAACGTGTGCATGGATTATGTTGGAATTAAATGCCTCATGTCTACGGTAAAGTTTTAAAATAATGTTCAACTCAGTGTTTGTTTTTGTTCAAACATAGAGCATGTTTGTTCGTTAGGATCTTAAATTCGCCGATCGGTCGACTGACGAAATTTATGAAAATTAATGCCTGACGATTAATAATGGTTTCACAGTATTCATAATCTTAAGATAACATGATTCGGAAGTGCCATGCTTTGAACGATCGATATACTAAAAAAAGAAAATAAGAAATAGAGTAAACATCTTTTGGATAATTATGACCTTATTTGCAAAGGAAATCTGTCCCAAATTCCAAAAAAGGTACGGACCCATACATCGCCGTATTTTAAACGTGAAAGTTAAACATCTACCAGTGGAAGCGCTTGCTTGACCTGGATATTAACGGATTATTTATTTAGCCCTTTTGAATCGCTTCTACAGTTTTCAAAACGATATCTATATCAAAATAATTATGTAATGTATTTATATCTGTGCTAATATAATAATATTAAAAAACCGGTGCGGCAACGCCGTACCGCGGTGCGATTTTTTTCACGACATGCACCGCGATATACCAATATACCGGTGAATCGTGACAGCCCTAGAATGAGGGGGCCAAGGTAGCTGCTCAATGATGAGAAAAGCCCACTGCCAGAAATTTTATGCAAAAAATAGCCCGATTGCTTTTCGGAGCAAAAGAACCCATTCTATTTTCAACAAGCACACAGACCAATGACAGTAGGACTACTGGCACTGACCGTTGGTTCATCAGAGTGAAAATGGGTGTCAAAAATAGCAAAAATAGTGAAACATGTGTAATGTGTATGTATAACGATAGCTAAAGAAACTTCAGCGTACAGTTTATATAGTATTGACATACCTGTACGCTGAAGCCAACCCCATATCGAAAGTCAACCAGAGCCGTAACATATTTATGTCATGCTATAAATCAAAGAAAGCTAATTTTCTTGGATATATTTCTATGTATGTTGGTGAATGAATATTAATTACTGCAACGGGGAATAATTTATGGTTCAAATGTTTCAAATGCATCTTACAATAGATGAAAATATCTCTCATCGGTCTGAAATTCACAATTTTGATGTCATCGTTGCTTTGTCACGTGACGAGTTTTCATTTGGATACTTTCGGATCGACCTTTGACATTTTTTGCTGAAATTGTAAACATTACTTTCGTTTTCTGAAATCTATTATTTGAGATTAACAACTTACTTCTGGTGGATTTTAATATAAAGAAGTGAAACTCCAGCTGCTGGAGCAATTAAGACTGATTTCAGTGTGAATCAGGTAGTTTTAAATACTATTTACCTTGAGTTTGTATTTACCATACAATATATGTTTTACAAAACAAGCCAGATAAATCTAAAATACAGGGAAATGTCATGCTGAATTTGAAAACACTTGAGCACATGGTATGTTACTAAAAATAGAAATAACATCATATGACCGTGAAATCTCGGGAGATTCGCATTTCAAGAAAGTCTGTCACATCGCTGTTTTTCTCGATATGTAAGAGCAGAATAGATAAATTTTTAATGTTTAATATTGTATTTTGTGAAAGAATATATATAAGTTAAATGTGAAAAATGTCAATCTTTCCATCAAGTGGTTGATTTGGGCCAATAACTGCATATAAAAGCTGTTTTGGACCGGTCTTTGTTAACTGTCAACTTTTCAGGAATTTCTGGTTGACTTTCCTAATGGGGTTGGTCCATAACCATAAGGTCGCGCCTGTCAAAAATCATAAAAAGCGACATTAAAAGTTATGGTAGCCAGAACTAGTATAACGATGAAACTTACAGACCACTGGACCAGGAAACATATGGTTGCACAGACTATGTGTGATTTAGGATGCTCTCCCACTGATATCATACATATCATTGGTCACAATAACGTACACATCATTAATCTCAGCAATATATATCTCCAACTCCAAACACACAGCCTGCAAAATCGTTGAATATTGCACAAAAGCAGCTTCCTTAGAAAGTTCAAAATCCACAAGCAGTCGCGTTCCCCACTCACTTTGACTTGCAGCTAAACCGTTAACCTCTCACTACTAAACCTATACTAAGGAGATGGACAAGTTGAAAAATAAATCACTCTTATCACTTCCAATTTGCGCACTATGTTAAAATTCCGTTCCATTCAGTTATTGTCTTTATTGTTTGAGATTTTCACTTTACACATTCGCTTTGAAAATAGCAGTACTGTTGGTGTGTACTTGGGAGAACATGTAAATGTCGAATGTGTTATTATAAAGAATATTGGTAATGCGTTTTTAGTGCAGAAATTGTTATTTTAAGTATCGAATTCTCGCTTCAATTTTTTCAGTAAGTTAAATTATGAGTGTTTAAATTTTATTGTTTGTTGCTCACTTGCAAACTATTTTTTATAATCAGGCTGCTACAAATTTGCATATTTTACTACCATACATCAATGAAATTAAGCGGTTGTTTGTTTTTGTTTGTTTTGTTAATATTTTCTTATTTACTTAAATGTGGCATAATAAATAGAATATATGGTTGGTAACTTTTGATATCAAGTGATATCAAAAGTTACCAGCCATATATTCTCTATTTATATCATGGTCAACAAGAAGTTCTTATATAAGTCATGTGTGGAGGATGGTCATATTACTCGGAATCAGCTATAAAGTAATCATTTTTAGTAAAATAGAATCAGTTTCAACAAAACAAACAATTTGCAATACCATCAGTAAAAAAACACATTTTTTGCAAATATTAAGTGTGCACGTGCTCATGACGTCATTATTAACTCGTCAAACGACAAAAGTTATCTTCATTCCCGCATACACTGCAGCTTTTTAGAGATTTTGTCATTATTTCTTTAAAATCGTGACGTAGAGGTATTATAAACAAAAAACAGGTTATTCTTTATATTTACTAACACTATTATGTGATTTAAAATACATCAACTTTGTACAAAAATTTCATGTGGTGGATATTATGTGACTTTTATGGAAACAAACAACACAACAATACTTAAACCTTTGTTTTTAGCTCACCTGAGCGATAGCTCGGGGTGAGCTATTGTGATCACTCAGCGTCCAGCGTCCGTCCGTCCGTCCGTCCGTCTGTCTGTAAACAATTTGTAAACATCTTCTTCTACTAAACCATTGAGCCAATTTCAACTAAATTTCA
Organism: Dreissena polymorpha; assembly: GCF_020536995.1. Classification (NCBI taxonomy): domain Eukaryota; kingdom Metazoa; phylum Mollusca; class Bivalvia; order Myida; family Dreissenidae; genus Dreissena; species Dreissena polymorpha. Next base: position 36,998,244 of record NC_068365.1, read on the forward strand.
TGTGGAGCATCCCTAGGTCATGGGACAAAAGAATTGTTAAAAAAATTTGATCACATAACCAAGATGGCCGCCATGACCATATATGGTAAAAACCTTAAAAAATCTTCTTGTCAGAAACCGCTCATCAGATTTTTAAAAAATTTCACAGAGATGACCTTTAGGGACTCCCCTGAAAAAGTTGTTCAAAGAAATTTGATTCGTCAAAAAACATGGCCGCAGGAGCTCGTTGAACTTTGCATGTTTATTCGTTTTTGCCTATTTTGTGAAAACTTTCAAAAATTTTCCACATTTTGTGTCCGATCCTTTCCAAATTTGCACAGTGTCTTTATATCAATGAGGACACGAACCCTACAAAAAATGAGCATTATTGGTCCATGAAGTACAGAATTACCTCCCCTTGAATTGAGAAAATGGTGTTTATGCAATAAAGTCCAAATTTTTCATCCAATTCTTTCCAAACGTGTAAGGATTTAGCATGGTTCAAACAAGGGAAACAACTACGGTGTATGCATGTTCTTTTTATTACAGATTTGCCTCCCTTTAATTCATTCAAAATCTCATTTTACAGCAGAGATTCCAAATCTGACCTGTAAATGAGCCCCATATTTACTGCCAGTGCTAGGTTACCTTTTCCCATTTGATCATTCTTAAGTATTGGTCTTGTAATGCTGCTACTGCTTCTGCTACTGCTACTGCTACTACTACTACTACTACTACTACTACTACTACTACTACTACTACTACTACTACTACTACTACTACTACTACTACTACCACTACTACTTCTACTACTACTACTACTACTACTACTACTACTACTACTACTACTACTACTACTACTACTACTACTACTACTACTACTTCTACTACTACTACTAGTACTACTACTACTACCACCACCACCACCACCACCACCACCACTACAGCAGAGATTCCAAATCTGACCTGTAAATGAGCCCCATATTTACTGCCAGTGCTAGGTTACCTTTTCCCATTTGATCATTCTTAAGTATTGGTCTTGTAATGCTGCTACTGCTTCTGCTACTGCTACTGCTACTACTACTACTACTACTACTACTACTACTACTACTACTACTACTACTACTACTACTACTACTACTACTACTTCTACTACTACTACTACTACTACTACTACTACTACTACTACTACTACTTCTACTACTACTACTACTACTACTACTACTACAACTACTATTACTACTATTTCTACAACTACTACTACTACTACTACTACTACTACTACTACTACACCACCACCACCACCACCACCACCACCACCACCATTCACAGTGACAAAAAACGTATTCACACAATGGCTGCTACTACAACTTATAGCCCATATAGGGGGGCATGCATGTTTTACAAACAGCCCTTGTTTCTATGGGATTTTAACCACAACTGTTCATGTTTATCTCCGACACATATTTTTAGGTCACCTGTCATAAGTGACACGGTGAGCTTATGTGATCGTGTGATGTCCGGCGTCCGTTGTGCGTGCCTGCGTGTGTCCGTGCGTCCGTCCGTCAACAATTTGTTTGTGTAGGCAGTAGAGGTCACAGTTTGCATCCAATCTTGATGAAATTTGGTCAAAATGTTTATCTTGATGAAATCCGGTTTGGGATTGTATTTGGGTCATCTGGGGTCAAAAACAAGGTCACTAGGTCAAATAATAGAACAACCTTCTGTAGACAACAGAGGTCACAGTTTTCATCCAATATTTATGAAATTTGGTCAGAATGTTTATCTTGATGAAATCTGGGTTGGGATTTTATTTGGGTCATCTGGGGTCAAAAACTAGGTCACTAGGTCAAATAATAGAAAAACCTTGTGTAGACAATAGAGGTCATAGTTTTCATCTGATCTTAATGAGTCAGGTGAGCGATTCAGGGCCATCATGGCCCGCTTGTTATTGAAAAATTTAGAAAAGTAAATGTGTGTATATTTGTTGAAAATGTGCAGTCCACTGTTCAATATTAAGTACACTTTTAATAGTAGTAGCAATACTATTATGCCCCCCTTCGAAGAAGAGGGGGTATATTGTTTTGCACATGTCGGTCTGTCCGTATGTCCGTCTGTCTGTCCACCAGATGGTTTCAGGATGATAACTCAAGAACGCTTAGGCCTAGGATCATGGAACTTCATAGGTACATTGATCATGACTCACAGATGACCCCTTTTGATTTTGAGGTCACTAGGTCAAAGGTCAAGGTCACGGTGACCCAAAATAGTAAAATGGTTTCCGGATGATAACTCAAGAACGCTTATGCCTAGGATCATGAAACTTCATAGGTACATTGACCATGACTCGCAGATGACCCCTATTGATTTTCAGGTCACTAGGTCAAAGGTCAAGGTCACTGTGATCCGAAATAGTAAAATAGTTTCTGGAAGATAACTCAAGAACGCTTATGCCTAGGATCGTGAAACGTCATAAGTACATTGATCATGACTAGCAGATGACCCCTATTGATTTTCAGGTCACTAGGTCAAAGGTCAAGGTCACGGTGACTCAACTTAGAAAAATGGTTTCTGCATGATAACTCAAGAACGCTTACGCCTAGGATTATGAAACTTCATAGGTACATTGATCATGACTCGCAGATGACCCCTATTGATATTTAGGTCACTAGGTCAAAGGTCAAGGTCACAGTGACAGAAAACTTATTCACTCAATGGCTGCCACTACAACTGACAGCCCATATGGGGGGCATGCATGTTTTACAAACAGCCCTTGTTTATTTTACACTCTACACATATTTTAAAATGTCATTTTTGTCTTAATAGGAGACATTTCTACAATTATGATGAAAACAACAGAAACAAAATATAGAGGTTCGCATTAGCTCAAATGCCTGGTTACTGTACTTGTAAAGTTGCAGGAATACATTTTGAGTTATATACTACAAAAAAGTCACGCAGATGGATGGAAAAGTGCAAATCTATATACCCCCCATATTAAGCCCAAGAAGCGTTAATTTATTGTCCATGTATGTTTTTATTTAACACTTTATTCTTGTTTGAAGCATTACATAATATCACTTACTATTCCTTAGTATGTACATGTGTTAATTGTTTATTTCAGCCAGTGCAGTAAAGTGACCCAGATTTCGGAGCTGACCAACTCGAAGCCAACTGGCCTGGAGGGGCTGTCAGTGGAGCTGGAAACTGTCCTGGGGGAAATTAAAACCCTGCAGATCAGTCAGGATGCGAGCATTCAGTCATTTCAGAAAACATACAAGGAACATAGTGCAGTTATGATAGAGCAAATGCGTGGCAATTTAAATACTTATATAGATGAATGTGATAATAATTTTGTGGGTGCATCAGGCGGAAATGAGCAATATTTAAAAGAAGAGATGTGTAGGAGTGTTCTCTCTATCATGAATGAATTTGATAATATTACTGCAAAGCAACTTAACAAGATGAAAGATGAAGTTATAAGCATAAAAGGGTCAGTTACAAGTTCTATTCACAAATGCACCAGTCTTCACAATGACTTGTTACAATTACTTGAAATCGTTCAGAAAATTGGAGATAATAAGGAGCTCTGCCTTATAGCCAGCATAAAATGTAAGCATATAATACAACAGGCACTGAATCTGCTAGGAAAGTCAAGCAAGGTGTTTAATGTCCAGAGTAATACTGTGCACAATGTGAGAATACCAAGTGATTCAGATAGATGTATTATCACAGGCATATGTGTTCTTCCCGATGGGCAGGTACTGGTTGTAGACTGGACAAATCAGAATGTCAAGCTGCTGAACCAGCAGTACCAGGTGGTGAGTCACTGGGATGTGAATGCTTGGCCATTTGAAATGTGTTTGATCACACCCAGTGAGGTTGCAGTGACTGTGAATACTATTACAAACATACATGAGGTCCAGTTTATCACTGTCAACCAGGGAAAGCTTGTTCCTGGCAGGAGGTTTCAGTTACAACATGAATGTAAAGGTATTGCCTATCACCAAGGAGACCTGTTTGTCACCTCTAGTGAAGAACTGTACAAATACACACTGAATGGCAAACTGATCTGCAGACTCTATGGAGATTTGGATTATAAATTTAAGAATCATGGTGATTTTGTGATTTTGTCTAGCCATTGTGGGAAAAAGAGTCTAGTCAAATTGTGTTATTTTAAATCCATACAATGAAAAATTTGGGAATTTTTATTGACTAAATGAACCGAATTGGGATTTATTTTTTTAATCAACAGATATAGACCCATTAGGCCTTTATCTTGTTATTTTGAAAAAATAAATCATATAAATTATAGTTATATACTTTGTGAGATGATAATAAAATAAAATTCAGATGTAATAGCAGAAAACCCACTGAGGTATTAAAAACTATTTGTTCTATAATTCATAATGTGCCCTTTGATTTCTGCAGTAGCCAAAACAAGATTCAGAAATATTGATTTATAAATATGAGTAATGCAGTATTGATTTTGACTGTCACTACATGACATGTCTATAAATTAAAACTGAATTCCTGGGAAAGAGACACTTTCTGACCTGGTCTTAATTTTGTGGTTCTTTAATGATTGTACATGTACAATATGTTTGATAGATTGAACAATTTCATAACACCATAAAACAAAGGTATTCTTGTGGTTGTATTCTTTTATGAAGTGTTCAAATGTATGTATTAGTTACAATGTAATCATAGTAGTATATTCATTTAAACATTTTGCTGTTGAAATTGGTTCGGTAACAAACTAGCTGGAAAAGTGTCAATAACTGTTGTTTTTAATATTATTTTTCTTGTTACAAACACTTGAAAAACACAAATAACGTTGTAACACGGCACATGTATGAATTATGTCTGCTTTGGCCAATTTCACTCATTTCAGTACATAGTTATCACATGTATACATGTGTGGGAAATCTATTCATGCTGCACATAGTAGCATGGTATAAACATGTTGATTGAACTGTGCAATTGTTTCTGTATGTGTTATTGTTTCCATCTGTGTAATTGTTTTGCTTCTATTCATATCTAACTCACCAGTCGCATTTAAACATGTCAAACGTTAACACAATAGCTCTGCTACTGAAGTTTATTGTCACGCTTAACTATTGAATCATTGAAATGTATGCATATATTTTAGATCTGTAAAGGCCTATTATAACAACATAATACATTATAATACAATATCACTGCAGTATGTTTAAAAATAAAATTATTTAACATTTACAAAAATTCAATATCTTGATGTTACTCTGTTTCGCAGTAGAGAACTGTGCTGTGAGTCCCACAGGAGACAGGCTGTACATAACTAATCCCTCCCTGGACAAGCTTCTCACACTGGCCAGGGATGGAACACTCCTGGCTACATACACAGACCCAGCACTAGGTGGCCGACTTGGTCTACATGTGACCCCTGCAGGCCAGGTGCTGGTCTGTGGATGCCTGTCCCACACTATACTACAGGTGGGCTGGGAGGGGAAGAGTAAGGACACTCTGGCTACAGGGGAGAGGGATGGAGTGTGGTACCCATGGTCAGTCTGCTACAGCAGCACCACATCATCCATCATTGTGGGACAGTGGGAGGACAATATCCGGGTGTTCAGAGTGGAATAGTGTGAACATGTATGTATAAGTTGTTGTAATTAGTGATTAGTATTTCAATGACAATTAGTTGTTTAGCAAACGAACATAGTAGTGTGTGATGTTACAATACAACATTGTGTGTGTAGTTAAAGATACAAATAATTTATGTGCACATATTGTTATCTGATTAAACAATGTGAGGGTTTTTGTTTGAACATAAGCTCTAATGCATATTATGTTATGTTGTCATAACGTTTGTGTCATTATGGTCCTTAAATTTAGTTCTTGTAAATTTTGCATGAAAAAACTAAGCATTTTCAACTGAAAATTTAATATTTCTACATATATGCACATGCACATAGCAACTGAGGCTATTTTTAGACTTTCATTTCTATAAACACCATGCCATGTAAGAAATGTATATGGATGAATACTTTTTTAATAAAATATGACATTGTCTTAGTAATCTTTGGAGGAGTATATATTGATGTTGTACGCAATGTTTACAGAAAGGTAACACTTGATGTGAGATTTATTAATTTGCCATATTTTATGATGTTGAACATGTCTTATTGATTTTTATTACATTTATATAAATGTGTGCGAGTCCTAAATAAACATACAAGCAATACATCGAGCTATTCTGCTGCTCCAGTTGCTGCTGAGTTGGGACAACGATGCTGAGGATGTGGGGACAAGCATGACGCAGAAGGTAAAAGAGACGCTGTGTCAGGCCTTTTCTTGGCCACTTTGGGCAAAAAATGCAATTTTGGGATTTTTAATTTGTTTCTTGCTAAAAGTCCATTGATTTGGGAAAAACACATTTAATACAAGTTTTAATAATACTTCAAATTATAGGAATAAAATCCTATTATAATAGTTATAAACTTTGTTAGATCTAATTGAAACATAATTGAGATATAATTTTCATAAGGAACAGCATATAACACGCTTTGGGTATGGGTCCGTTTAACAGACCCATAAATACTCAAGGAAAAGCCCTGCTTGTGTATTTCCTGTTCATTAAGATTAGGTGGAAAAGAATGGTATGAATTTACATAAGGTAAAATATCCTTTCAAATTGTTTGTTTTTTTGTAAAATCATATATATTTGTCCGCATGTTGTTTCGTGGTTAAAAAAAGACTTTCATGGACGTAGTAGTTGATGCGTGACTTTCTCAGTTTTGGAAACAATAAATATGGGTTTTTTTGTCAGTTATTTTCCAGTGTGTTTGAATTTAATTTGTGGATCGTTCAACCCTTAAAATCAATGAAAAATAATGTCCCGCGAATAATAATGTTTTTGCAGTGTATAAATAAGTGAAGTGAACGAAAATGATAAGATATGATTTCACAGAAGGTAAAATGGCGTCTATTCTTGTGTATATCGTGTTTACAGTACAACTTATTTTACTTGATGACCAATAACTCAAACCCTTCTCCAGCTCGATGCTTTCCAACTTACCGAAACAGACACCTCAGAAACACAACACCGCAATAATTTCTGTCATCCCCATGCAGGCCTTGAGATTTTATAAAGCTGTGAGATATTTAATTAAGCCTATTTGATTGAAATCTATTCCATCTAATGCCGTATAGAATCTGTTTGCCAGGAGGTGTTAAGTTTTCATTGTGTATACAGTGTTGTTGTTTTTTGTCAATACAGGCCCGTCACAAAGGAGCATGATTTACATAAAACCACCATTTTTTCACGGGATATTATGCGTTCTTGTTAGTTTCATGGAATAAATGCGATTTGTTTCATGGAGTTAACGAGTATTGAAAAGTGTAAAGAAAAATAATTAAATGGGAAAATTTGTATGGGAAAATAATTAAAACAAGCAAATTCGTTGAATTGATAGCCCACGCCAATATGCTTCTGGACACAAAAGTA